>NC_092588.1:25397500-25432500 GCF_047663525.1 Anas platyrhynchos | reverse complement strand
GGATTCTTTTTTTCTTTTTTTTTTTCTATTTTTTTTTTTTTTTAATTCATAAAATTGTTCCCATCTTTAAAAACATTAAGAAAAAAAAGGTGAAATTACCAACACACAGAAACAGATGTTTCTGGTACTTAAATGTCGGGAATTCAGACTCCTTGTCTGGCATCACCTGGTTTTGATTCAGTATTCATTGTTTCAGGTTCATTTTGCTTAAACTCTGTCCAGTGCTGTAGAGGTAAAGCCACACTACCACGTCTGGAAATGGGTAGTTGCACTATTCTTGAACACCTTTTCTTTGAAAGACCTTGTATCCCCACAGTGAAGAATAACTGTGGGTAATTTAGAACACCATACATGAACGTGTACACATACAGACATATATACGCATGGACCAAAAAGAGCTGGCAAGCTAATATTGGCTTTTCAAAGAGATGCAATGTCTCCTTCTACTGACCAGAAAGGCAACAAATTGTGGATATTCCTGGATTCTCCTTCTTTTGCTGCACTAGTATTTCTCAAAGGTTGCATCGCACTTCTGAAAGTTTCACTTTGCCAATTTGATGCTTGCACTGTGATCCAGTAAACTCGCTGTGACTCTGCTCCAACGGTGTTTGCACAGGATTTCTACCTACCACCACACTTACTGACCTTCTAGCTATTCATTTCCAGCTAAATTGCCATCCCTGGGCTTAATCCATATTTCCTTTAATCCCCTAATCTGGAAACAAATACACATGTACAAAGCCTCCCTATGCAGACATTTCTGAAAAGGCAGTTTTCCTCACATGGAAAAATGCTGAAGTCAACCAGCACTGCCCAGGTGCAGGAATCCCTCCCTCATGGAGATCCTACTGTACCAGTGAAGTGCATGCTCTAGTTTATTATGGGGATGGCAGACTTTTTCTATTCAAAAATATATTTAGTTAATACAGACCAATTTCTGAAGCATCCTCATTTTGCTTCCCTTAGTGGAGAAGGCACATCTGCACAGACAGAACTGACTTCTAGACCTGACCAGAGCCATCATACAGTATTTCAGTTTCTTACCACAATGCCTGTATTAATGTCAGAAAACAGACATTTAAATTTTAACGTTACAGGTCCAGCTTTTTTTATTTGAATACTCATCAGTTAACTATCAGCCTGTGCAGAACAAGAAAAGTGATAAATAAGTGCAAGATTTTAATGAAGTGACAAAGCTCTAAGCTGGCTCCTTACATGATTCACTTAATGTGTCCTACATTGTCTAGTATGTGATTTTGTCCACTGCACATATTATTTATAATTTAACAGGTCATTACAGCTTTAATGTAATTGTGGGAATAAATGCACATAAAATGCAAGAATTTCAAAATAAATTTTACAGCTCACATTTATGCAAAAAATTATTGCATGTAAGAATTACTATGGTGTAAATTAGCATAAACAAGCACATGTGCCATGAGGAGCTTGTACAATAGCAGCTGGATTTGACACACAGAACTCTCTGTCCTATGCAGTCAGTCCTCACCACTGTGACCACTGGCTGCTCCTTTCCATGTATAAGCAGTGAAAAACAGCAATAGAAATAGGGATCAAGAACTGTGAGTCTTGGCAATACATGTTTTCTGTTCATGTTGCTTGCTGGAGGATAGCTTCAGAATCCACATTCTACTGAAGAAAAATCAAGCTCGAGATGCTGGATAATGGCCTGGGCTGTACTTGGTAAACCCCTGCTCACATGTTCCCCATTGATCTAGACATTGTGGACAGAGCTGAGCTCGCTATGGGATTGACCGTGCTCAAGGCATCTTCTCTCCTGGGAAGTTTGAGAGGTTGGTATAAGGCCTAAGCAGGTCTGTACGAGCCAGAAGCAAGGACAAAATGGATCACAGAGGCTGAACTGCATACACGGCACCTCAGATAACAGAAGACCACAATGTCATGTTGGTGACAAGGTGGCAAACATCATATACCAGGACATATGAAGGGGACTATGGACAGCTTGACATCTGAGTTAAGACTACCTCCCAGCGCTGGTAAAGCCCAGCCTGGAATACTGTCCATGCTGGGATGATGCACTTCAAATACAGCAAATAAAATAAGGCAAATAAGACACAAGACAGAATAATCAGGGATCAGACAAACACAACCTATGAGAAGAGACTGAATGAACTGAGATTGTTAAACCTAAGGAGAGATGGCAGCCTAAGAGGTTACAGTAGCGTCCAAACATCTCAGAGGCTACTACAGTGAGACAGGCAATGACCATATCTACATGAATAAACAGGAAAAACAATAAGATAAAACAACTGTAGGAGAAATTGGAAAGAGATGTTATGAAAAAAAAATTAAGGATAGAACAAATTCCCTACAGGCACTGGGGAATCTTCATCACTAAAACACAGACAAAACAGGGATATTACAGTTACAACACAGCTACAGCTGATCATGCATTGGGAAAAAGGGTAGTGGATCTCTCAAAGCCTCTCCTGTCTATTTTCTCTGTCTTTGGGGAGAGGCTTACCATACTGCACTTCCAGCTTGTGTTTTATAGAGTTCCAGATGTAGCTAAAACTATGAAGAGGACTGGATTATAGTTTAACTCTGCATTGATTTCCCTGTGAAACAGTGAGGTTATACAAAAGGCCAGATTCTCAGACTACATAATTCAATTTAACTTCACTACCCTGAAAATGGATTAATTCAATGAAATTGGGCTAAATTACACCAGATGGGAATCTCACTCCGAATCTATGCCACCGATCATATTTCATCCTCTTCTTTCAACTGACAAGGAACATCAGTCTTAGGTCAAAGCCTTATCTTAGGTCAGACTCTTAATACTCATCCACTTAAGCTTCCATCTTCAAACAACAGAACTCAGAAACTTCTGTTTGCCATCATGAAAATTCTCAAAACAAATGCTCTCCATTTCTGTGGTCTGCAGTACCAGGACACATATTTGTCAATAATTTTGCCCATCACTTTAATCTCTGAAACATTTAACCACAGTTGGGCATTTGCTTTTCTCTGACACCTCTGTCTGAGACTCAGAGTAGAGCTGGTTTAAAGAAAGAAAGGGGAAAAAATAAAAAGGACCTTGAGGACTTGACATGTCTAAGAGATGATGAACTCTAAAATGCTATAATGCAGTATCAAACACTGCTTTGTCATTTTTGACAAATTCTGGTTTTCCACAGTTTACCAGGAAAAGAAGCACAGATTTTTGCAGGTTCTTCAAGGCCCACGGCGTTCAACACTCAATCACTGTTAACCAGAAAGAAAGAATCTAGAGATCACTGAAACTACAGTGGCATAAATGAGGACTGATTCTATCAAAGACCTTTTAGAAGGGGAAACACATTCTTTGGAAATTCCCATGGTACTTCTAAATGCAGTACTCCTTACAAAGACATTCAAGGCTTTAGATATTTCTAATAGAGTTAGCCCTATCACCAAACAGTCAAGGCTTACCCAAGCCACTGTTTATTGTTTGCAGTATACCTGTGTTCATACAAGCTAGCATGGAGAAGCTGCATCCTGAAAACACAAGTGTGGAGAATCATATTGAAGGGATGTGGCAAGCTGGCTAGACAGCCTGGGACAGTGCCAGTGTTCAGATCACATCTAGACTCATTAGTCTAGAACTCGTGGCTCTGGTGCCTCTGTATCACCTACCAGTGCAGAGAATGAACTGCTGGTTTCTAAGAGACGCCCAGCCAAGAAAAAGAAAAAAAATTAAACATTAGCTGACATGCATAAATTCAACGTCAGCCCAGAAAAAGGGTCTTGCCTATATCACAGCATCTGATGCTCAGAGTCAGGTTTGCTGGCACAGTCCTGGTCTCAATGGATCGGTCAGCAGAGATTGAGCCCAGCTGTCTTCAAAATGTCAGGTAAGTGTGATGTTCACATACAACATAAGCTGCTTCAATGTAAACAAGCCTTAACATTACACATCTCTTAAAAGCAGTGTTGGACCAGTTACATACTTGTTTTATCTGAGCAGATGTCAGCATCTGCTTTAAGTAGAGAGAAACGAAACATTTGTGCTCCTTTGCTGTCCCCAGCCCCCACCCTACTAAAAGTGAGGAAGAACACTGACTGTCAGATTTTTCAGTGGCATTTTATACCAGAGCAGAAAGACAGATGTTTTAATTCTCCCCCTGCCCTTCCCCCTACAATCTGGGCAGCCAGTCTCTTTGCAAAGCTGTTCACCCTTACTATTAAAATTGATTTGCACAACAGTACATTGCAGCCAAAGCAAGCACAGCAGTCATTAAAGAGTAGGCTGCTCACACATGTTTCTGTACTTAGCCAAGTCAACTACTGATGAATGGGTCATCTTTTGTCAAGCAACTGTAAGAAACTGGTAAAGAAATAATTTGTGGTTCAGGAACAGTTATGCTGACAGGTAGGCCTTCTCTTGTTCTTTTGCTTTCCAACATCAGTGTGCTCTGTTCACTGGTCCTCAACCAATCTCTCATTGTGATAACAGAAAATAATGAAAATGTTCTAGTCAGTTGCAAGAGCTTATGCTGAGAAGCTGTGGAAATCTTCAAAAAGTAAATGTACAGACACTGAGGCCAGTAAAATCTGGTGAGATTGCTCTGGTCAGCTGCACATGTCAACTGTAATTTTTTTTTGTTTGTTTTGTATTTTTGTTTGTTTGTTTTTTTCAGTCATGGAAGCCACTTTTTCTGGTTTCTAATATACAGACACATATACACACATATGTGAAACCTCTGAAAGGTCTTGGAAGAGGACACTACACGTCATCTTAAAAAAACAATAATTACAAAAATCTAGAATCCTAGGCCCAGATATTGTTTTGGGCTTCAGAGCGGACTGCAATAGAAATCATGGCCCAAAGTCCTCAGACAAAAGCAGCTCCAAGAAACCTCAGCTAGGTCCAGGCTGCATTTTACTAAATAACAAATGAAGAGCTGGAAGAGAGAAAACTTGCCAACAGACAGGGAGTGGCTGTAGCAGATGAAATTTATATCAGAAACTTTAGAAATGTGGTGCCAAATTCCCATCTCCATCCATAGTTTCCACAGCCAAAAGAACAAATGACACCCGTGGGAGAAATATGCTGTCAGGAACTGCACAGAGGTTGTATAGCAGCCTATACTAAGCTCTCTTGCAGGCCTTGGAGTAGTATCTCACCAAGGATAAGCAGGGGTGTTCTACCTTCTCCTATGCTGCTAAGACTTCAGGAGCTGCTACTAGAGCGCCCTCGAACTTGAAACCATTCTAGTCCTGGAAATACATATTTATAGAGTACAGCTGAAAGTTGTAAACAGCTTTGTAAACAGAAAGGTTTATGGAGACAACTCAGACAAATGAAAAGGAATATTCACAGAGGGACTGAAAGATAATGAACACCCTAGACATAAAGTTCTATTCCTCAGCCCCAATAAACACAGGGTCTCATCTCCAAAGAGACACTTCTCAGACACTTAACAAACTGATCTCCTGTCCTTGAATATGATGGAAAAGACTGGTCCATTTTTCCATGTGTTATTAAAAAAAAAAAAAAAAAGAGAGACAGCCTAAGTCAACAGGTAGGTAGTTGTGGGAAGCATTACCTACTTGGTTGGAGTTTGCCATAATTGGAAGTTGAAGATGTACCAATAAAAACTGTACACATTTAGCTATAACGTACCATTGTCATCTGCCTTCAGAATTAACCAGGCACCTGTAAACACTGACATCTATTAAAACCTGCATTTTACTTCTCAAAAAAGCCACCCTGATGTTCCACTTATGACCACCAGAGTGAAAGCTGCAAGATTAGGCTACTAAATAGGTCCTAAGTGTGTAGTTTTGTCTAGGACCAGAAGGCTTGTATCCTCCTCAACTATGAACAGCTCTGAGAACATCTGTAACCCTATGAGTCATATTTCATTAGAATGAAATTAAAAGAATTATTTGTCCTCTTTTAAAGTTCTGGTTCCAAGAAGTGAACAACCTCATAAGCACTTCTTCTAAAGATGAAGTTAAGATGTCTGTTGTCATACAGCCTTTTCCAGAGCTATGACTGCTCAGGAGTGAATTACAGCACACAAATGAGTCTGGATATGAATTTACTTGTGGAAGAATGGGCTGTATGCACTGGCACATAAGGCCTTCATCTATCCTGCCTACACTACATCAGTTCACTAAATGGATTTAATTTGCAATTTCCTCTGAGGCATTTACCTTTGGAATTTTGGTTTTGATAATGGGAATCTCTTGTAAATATACACACATAAAATGATAGCTCTTTAATGATGCTAAGTCAGACAAATGTCCTTTCTATGAACACAGTGTACAAAAAATGTCCTTGAATATCTCAGATACAAAATGCCAATAAATTGAATTTATGTCTCATTTAATCTGCAATGGAACAGTTAATACTTAAAGGGTACATATACTTCTCCTGGTCCCTTTCTTCCTGAGAAACTTTCAGATGCCGAAAATCAATTCCTTTTGTCTCCTTTTTATTCATCTGCTACACATTAAGGAGAAACTTTGGGCATTCAGTGATCCCACAATGGTCTTTCATCTCCAGAGAAGCCTGGTATGAATTAAAATCTTACGCTCCCACAAATTATGGATGCATACTGCAGCATGCCACTGGCTTATCTGCTCATGACTTTTTCCAGTTTTCTCAGCATGCTTCAGCTACCTAATCTGCATCTTTCAGCTTAAGTCACTCTTCTACAACGTGACCCATACAATCCAGGAAAAGTGCTTTGACAGTAATGTACACTAATACATAATACCACACAACAGGTACTGCTATCAGTTATTTTTCCAACTCCCTGCAATTTAGAACTTATATTAAAAAGTATTTTTACTACAGCCAAGATCTCAGTACAGGAACAGTAAATAGGCTATGAAAGTAATGTCCTTTCATTTCAGTGGCCTTAAGAAACAAAGATTATATAGAAATACCTGGTGTAATTTGTGTCATGTCTGTCTTTAAAGGCAATTTTAACCTAGGACATTATTATTTGTCTGTAATGGATGCAAAATTCTGCAGCACTGGTAAAACACACCCTGGTCTTTCAGTCCCAGCTTCCTGCTGTTGGTGCTGCTGTGTCCCCTATACTGCAGAAGTTCAAGGCTCCCACACTCAGGTTTGAAAGTAAATCAGGGCTTAACATGCTTATTCTTGTTTTACACTCTGTTGCTGTTTCAGTTTTTCTTCCTTCCAAATACTGTTTGCCCACTCCTCAACTCTCAAATATACCCTGCAGTCAAATTAACACATTCAAATTAAGGAAACACTTGTAAATCCACGTTCATTTCTGTCCTACAGGAACTTTTACTAATAGCTTCTACACCCAATGCATTCCCCAGAAAAGCTTTTAGCTACTTTGCTCTACAATCTCATAAACGACTGTTGTGGGTTTTTTTTGTTTCTTTCTTTGTTTTGGTTTTGCTTAAATTAGATCTGAACATGAAATATTTTCTACCATATACTCTTGTTATCAACTCAGTATCAGCAGTTTGAGGAGCTTGAAAATAAAGCTAGTGAAATGCTAAATTAGAAGAGAAACATACATTATATGTAATCCTGAACATCAGTTAAGAGGTGTCACTGCAGCTCAAGTCCTTTAGCTATTTTGGGCTCAGATGACCATGTACACAAGAAAATTTGGAGCTCTGCATGTGCCTGTAGTATACATCCAGTGAGAATGTGCAAATAGTTAATAGCAGGCACTGAAATCCTCATGTCACATGAACAGCCTGTGCCAGGTAGATTTAAGCAAGCTCAGGTACACCTAAGGTTGATGACAGCCTCACGTCATCCTGTTTCCTGTTACAGGTTATTGTACAGATCCGATTTTCCTCCAGTATTGCAATGGTTTGCATATTTTTGAACTCAGATGAAGCCATTAAAATAATTGAGAAGATTCAATAACAATTCTCCACCCCCCCAAACAGCAGCTATCACTAATTTTTCATCAGAGGAGACAAAGAAGGTTCAGGCTCTGACAAAAACAACCTAACATGACGCTACTAGCTACTGAATGCACTTGGATAGAGAGGTGCTTGTCCATCAGAGACCTTACTTACCTCGCTTGAATCCTCCTGCTGATTGATAACAGCTAGTGCATCCTCTGCAGCCTGGCGCTTGGCTTCGGCAACAGTGCGCTCCATTTTAGCTCTCTCGGAAGTGATCATGTCGTGAGCTTTCCGCTCGGCCTCTGACACTGCCTTCTGCAACTCGGCCATTGCCTGACGTTTAACTTCATTGACAGCTTCCTCTACAAAGGAGGGAAGAAATCCTCATCAGCACAGGATGTTTGATGTAGGGCTATGCAAAAGTAATGCACGAAATGTAGCAGCTAGGCTACTGTATTGTGTCTTCATGGTAAGAAGGACCAAGATGAACCTGATTCCTCGAGACTCTTTAAGACCACCCTGATGCTTCTTTACTTCCCCGTCACCAAGGCTCTCAGAAATCTCTAACACTTGTGTTGATTCTTGCTATTTTGATTCACAGTTAGTACTTCAGTAGGTACAGACATTTCAGATTACTGGTGCATTATTTTGGGGTGATTTTACTTGGAAAATTGGTTTTGCAGCACACCAGATTGATGAATATGTTCAGCAAAAATTATTACTTAAGACTTATTACAGACTTTTTCAGAATGGTATCTTTAAGCTTTGGAAATTAAGATAGGATTCAGTCACTACATTTTTTTTTATTATTTTTTTTTCTCTATGTAAAAAATAAATATATGAAACACCCAAGGTTTTATTTAAAAATAAATAAATAAATAAATAAATCATTGGTCTAATATCTTTTCCTGGACATATAATTTTACAAGCCAGAATTAACATTTGTTTATGAACATTCCTTTGACCTATTGATCTCCTCTGCACACTGTTGTTTACACGGCAAAGACTTGACTTCCTGATGCTGCAGAGCCCTTGAGCACACCAAAGCCAACAAGACTCTGGTGCACAATTAAAACTGAGCCAGGGCACAGTGCTTCATTATATACAAAGGCTAATGTTTTTGTAAAATAACTAAGTTGCTATGAGCTGTTTCTTCAGTATATACTTATATCATATCTTTTATTCCAGAAAACATGAATTGTCACAAATTAGTTATTTGGGTTTTGATGCAGGAAGAATGCAAAGATTTTACTAATGAACAGTCTTTTAATTGACAACTAAAACAAGTAATTTCTTTTTTTCTTTTTTTTTTTTTTAATTAACTGCTCTAATTAACAAGGAAACCATCCTCCCCCTGAATTAGTTTATCTAATTTTCATCTTTATTCAAAGCAAAATGACAATGATTAATTGAAAATTTAATAAGCAGTAATTATTAACTTGGCAAACCCAGTACCAATTAACACTCTATTAAAACTAATTATGACATGTTTCATTCAAGTGTTTGCACTTAATTGTTTCATCCACTTAAAAACCACCTTAATTAAATGTTCTGTTTAATTAAAAACATAGATTTCTAATAAAAAAAATTACTGTAGATTAAAATTTAAGTATTACAACTGTGTTAAGGGTTTGAGTTCGGAGGCTCCATCAAATGTATTTGTGCATGCACACGTATGTAGACCTAACTCTTCCATACAGATATTAAGTCAGAAACTGCCTTGAGTTGATGTCTCATAGCTCTGCATTTATTATTTTAAGTCACTACATGAAGTTTCCATTTTCAGTTATTAAGCCAAGTACAATTGCAATAGATACATTTTAAAGCCATGTACGGACTAAAATTGCATTAATTAAAATGAAAGAAGAGTTATATTATTTGTTGTGTGTGCTCCACGTGTGTGTGTCTGTGAGAGATGTTTCAACTGAAGTTTTTGGGGGTGGGGATGGGGGGAATTAAGAGATAAAACTTATGCCTTTATTTTTATGAAGCTGAAAATATGCCCTTATATTACCCTACCATAAATGTTGTTTAGGGGAAAGCCTCAGGAGAGGAAAAAATCATACCCTTCAACCATACAGCCAAGGCTTAATTTACTTTGAATATTCAAGGTGAATTAAAATTCTATCTAAGTGGCAATACAGGACAATAATTTTTGCTTACGATCAAAGCTGCAGCTAGACTAATTGTATATGCAAATCAGGCAATTTATATTTAAATTATGCATTCCTATTCTAGTCCCACAGGCACACACAGATCAGCAAAGGGAATTGGTAGGACATTTGCAAGGTGCTTGAATATTTATTACCAACTGCAAACATTCACTGATCGTGAGAAAAGAAATATACACAGGCAAACATACAGATGCAATTTTATTACCTTTTTCATAAAAATGAGGCAACTTAAATACAGACGTTTTGCATCTATGAACTGCAGTTATTAACAAAGTAGATTTCTTAGAGAAAATCTGTATTCTTGCTGATATTCATTATGGAATAGAAGTTATCTTTGTATGGTATGATGCACTTTCATTACATCACATAACTTAATCTTATGCTGAAATGTTTCCAGTGGTTAGAAATGACAGTTTGATCTATTAGTTTAATCTGGAAGCAGAGTACCCCAACATTTTACAGAGACTTCTATTTGCATAGCTTTTAATCCTAAATAATCTACTTCTTTTCAGTCTAAATATAAAAACTGAACCTTATATTCTATGTCATGTTTTTTTGCAAAGCTTCTGGGTGTGTGAAGGTGCTACAAGTACATATGAGCCCATATGTTGAAGGAAAAGGGATTCTATATTTTAATTGGCATAAACTATGGATTGGACTTCAGTATTTCCATTAGCTTTAACAGCAAAATTTGTGTAATGATAATTTGTGCAGTGATATACTAAAAATGAAGGCAAAGAGTTAAGCTACAGTGCTTTTTGGTCACATGATTTCAATATTGCGACTCATGACATCCAACTCATGTCACCCATTTATTAAAAATAGACAAAATTTACTATCATTGATTTTGCCCACATCTCCTTAAAAGATATGTTTCCAGTACCTACAGGTATTTCTTAGCCATAGAATACAGGCATTGTAGTTTCAGATAAGAATAAAAACTGTAATATTTGTGGAGGAAAAGTTATGACTGATAGTGAAGTAGATTTTGTTTGCCATGACAATTTTGAGCTATCAAGCACTACAGAATGCTGCTCCTTTTCCAGAAAACAGATTAGATTAGATTCAAATACAAGAAAATTTGAACCAGTAGGTTTTTAAACTAAATATCTAAGATGCATTTATGTGCTACCTCCATTTTCCAATTGCTGCTAAGCATTCTTGCTCTAAATTCCCTTGTCTTTTGTTTTTTTTTTTTTCAGAATTCAGCTGAAATGTTCCTTCACTTCCACAACTCATCATTCACTGCCGTATGTAACCTGACATGATGACGTATGTAACCTGACATGACGACAGCAGCTCCTGGGCACCTCCCTCACATCATAGGCACACTCAGTCCACACCATGAGAAAAGAAAAGGTGATGGACAAGGATGAGGCACTGTCACCGTGACATTTGAATCACCTCCCTCTCAGTCTGCCCCTAGCAAAGAAGGCCACTGTGAGTTGGTGACTTGAGGTATCTCACCTTCACATCGCAAAATGTGTAATTTATCAGGAGTACCCTGGCGAACATGCAGAAGTTTCACTGTCTTTTATGCTATTCCCATGGTATTCCCATGCCTTTTTGGTAATTCCAGCACTTCCATCTGGACTGCCATGTGACAGGGAATGGCTGGAAGATAGTCTCCCCATTAAACTGAAAGAAACTGAGACAGCAACCCATAAAGGGCCTGGGATCACCTCAGTATTTAATTAAGAGGAATAAGTATTTCCATGAAGCAAGTCATCCAAACTCTGATCTGACTAGCCCTCTTTACATGCCTGCCTTACTCTTGACTACTGAGGACACTGAGAACATGGCTTGGATTCCTCATCTGCGTAACTATTATTTAATGTCATTAATAAGGACACTGATGACTTTCTTTTCCATTGACGTATGAAACTTAATTGGGTTCACATGGCTTTAATTTACAAGGTGATGAGTGCTACGTGCTTGCTCCAACAATCACAAAAGCATGTGCTCAACTTGGTATACTTAAAGAATTTCATTGGAGTCTATCAATCTCCAAAAGTTTAAAGTGAATCCCTTTTACACATGATTTGCTGGTTCAGATGATTTTGGGGTTGCTTATTAACTGTTTTTGTGCCAAGTTCTTTCAGTTCAATGGATTCAGCTTCTCAATCAGGCTTTTTACACTTAATTCTGCTGTCTACACATTGGTCTTTATGGCCATTTGAGACACCAAGATATCCACACCGAGCTAGCAGAAATGACTTGTGAGAGATTTGCAGCCTTCTAGACTGGCAGTTGCAGCCCAGCCAGGAAACTACACAGCATCTCAAATGGCATTAGAGGCCTGTTCTTACAGGCACTGAATTGCACTTTTACTGCCCTGAACTGCTTATGAAACTGGGGAGATCTCCAGCTTCAGTGCACACTTGAAAATGAAGGCCAATGATTTATTAAAAGCATTATGTCTTTTGATATTTTACTACTGTTAGTAACAGATATGGGTAGCATCCTGTAGCAGGCCATATTTTTTTCTTCTCCAGTTCACAGACACCCTTAATAAAGGGAATCTGACTGAAAGCCACATCAGCATGAAAATAGAGTCCAGAAAAGGCTCCAAACAAAAAAAAAAAAAAATGTTTCAGAATAACTGATGACATAATTGTTCACTATATGACATGTCTCAGTTCCTTTATACTACCATATTTGATAAACATGGATAAACATGATGAGGATGCACATCCAGTTTTATAATTCAGGCCAAAAGCTTCATTTAACTTGTATGCTAGCTTATGAAGATTTTTTTTTCTTCTGTTGGAGTCAGAAACGGCCTGATATGCCAAATAACATCAAAACCTGGATACTGCAAGAGAAATCAAATTCCTGAAATTCCCATGCATAATGTTTCTCTGTAAGGTTTCCTGGGGCTGCACTTTTTTTTTTCATTTAAGATGTTAACATAAATATGGCAAAACAAACTCTGAAAAATACTTTGGGCATACAACAGAATTGAGTTACAAAGGCTACATGATTCTTGGACAAAAGAAAAAGTTGTAATAATTTCATTATTTTTCATAGAAACTACAGCAGATCCAAAAATACTAATTTCCACATTGAAAAATGTTGTCTGTAAATGATAAACCCATGCTACACAAACAACACAACTTCTTGTCTGATACAACATTATGCCATTTGTGTGTTCTTCATCTGGTCTACAATACATCCACCAGTTACAGGACATTTGAAAGCATCAAAACTGCTGTATATTTGCCATTTAATCGTTAATCCTGCTCAGGCAGCTGCAGTACATGGCTGTAAAGGTGTTCAGAAGCTCTCTTTGTCAATGAGTGCATGTGTGTTGGGACACGCTCGAGTAGAAGCTCAACTACTAGTTCTAGTTCAAGAGCCAACTCCTGACCCCTCTGAAAACGAGGAAGCTCTAATATTGATGGTGAAAGTGCAAAGGTTTGGCTGCAGCACCATAAGAGGATCCTCAGCAGGAAACTCCTGCGCTCAGGCAGTTTCAAAGTACTGAAGAAAACTCAGCACAACCACAACTGCCCATGGTGCTTTTCAACCTTGGGGAAGACATGAATGTCCATGCAACCACCAGGACCAGCTGAGACACGACCTTCTTTGCTCATTTGAACGCTTACCAGGTTTATGAACCCAGACTTCACTTGGGGCTGATGATCACAATTTTTTTTTTGAAATTAAGAATGGCTATACTGCATATCTAAAGTTTTTTTCCTTAACAGGTATATTTTTTCTTTTTTCTTTTTTTTCTTTTTTTTTTTTTTTCCCCTGTTTCAGGAATTCTTACCTTAGCTAGGTAAGAACACTGAAGATTAAAAAAAAATCCACAAAAGCATTTTTTTAAATTGCTAACAGATTGAAACCTCAGCATATCAAGTTTCAGCCTGAAACCATTATAACCCTTGAAAAAAGGGGTCTGTAATGGAAGCACTGATAGCCCCTTAACTATAGCAGCAGATGCTTCCATTATAAAGATTATTTCATGTTCTGATCAGTTCCAGTTTAAGATTATTAAATACAATTTCTTCTTGTTACTAGTAAACCCTTTCTTTTTTTTATTCCTCACATCAGTGCGTTAACAACTGCACACAGCTGCCAGAATACTAAGCTTGTGTTTTTAAACAGTTCTTACCAGCTTTCTTCCAGATCTCCTCTGGCACGTATCCAGATGCAGGCCTGTGAAGGAATTCCCGATGCGATTCTGCGGGGGGGGGGGGAGCAGAGGGAAAAAGAAAGAGCATGGTAAGCAACGTTTGTTGAACAGGGCTCAGAGAAATACCTTTTCCCTTTACTTATTGCTCAGGCAAAAATCACATAAAGTTTTTCTTTACGTGAAATAAGAAGGGCACTGTGGCAGTCAGTCACTCAGGAATTTCACATAGACCAGATTGACATTGAGGGCTCAGACATGTCATCTTAAGCCAAGCTGAGACTCATTCGCTTTATTTTTATTTTACAGTGTTTCAAGTCAACTCTATATGACAGTTTCCATGCTTTTAAAGCTGGCTTTGTGAGACTGACTGAGGGAGTGACATGCTTCATCCTTTGTAATTATGTTTATGAAAAGAAAGAAGAAAGAGGACAGCAGCCCGCATTTGGCACTTCTGGTCCGTCTGGCTACTGACGAGCAGAGATAAAAGCCGAGATGTCAATCCAGCGATCAAATAAACTGTCCACAGAAAAAGAAAGGGGTGTTTCTATATGTTCAAAGATATGCTTTGCTATATCTGAGCCTGTGTTGGTAACTGTAGCCGCACAACTTTGGAAAACAGAACCTTTAACTTTAGGTTAAGCGCCTACATACACACACCCAGCAACCTCACGGGAGCTGGAGCTCATAACTCACCCATATATTTCAATCACATTTTGACAGCTCTTGCCCCCTCCTCTCCTTTTTTTCCAAGGGTTTAACCTCTGGGCATGAGCCTAAGAACTCTGAAATCAGCAAGATCCCGTCCACGCCGACTTCAAAGCCACAAGATCAGACAAAGCAGGAAAAAAACTCACTTTGGCCTGAAATTCAGCATACAGATTCTCAGCAGATGAAAAGCTGCTCTTTTCAAATACAAATATAATTTAAAACCTGATCAACTGTATTTCAAAGTAAGATAAGACAAATGTTTTTAAAAATGCAGATAGATTCACTACTGCCTATGTGATAGAATTCAATTGTCAAAATAACTCAGTTACATTAGAAAGGTTTTGCATCTTTTTTAGATATTTTACTCGAAATCCAACATCTTCTTTGATGCCTGATTTTGAATCAGAATAAAATCATTTAAAAGATTCTTTTAATTTTTATTAATTATATTCATTTTTGTATATTAAATTTATTATTAGATAACTTGATGGAAAAGTATCCCTTTTGATGGTAAAGGCTGAATCATTAGGCTTTGCAGTGTTTTTTTATACCACTATGGATATGCGTTCAGTACTGTTTATATAGAGTATGATACAGAAACTTAAAAAAATAAAATAAAAGAGGAGGCTTAATACGGCATCTGGCTAACAAAGGGGAAATGACAGGGGCAGTTTCAGCTGCGCAGGCAGCAGGGAATCCCAACCCCTGCCCGCTGCTCCACAGACACAATTTCTAGCACATGAATCTGCAGACACCGACTGGGCAGATTGAATCTTCCCATATGACAGGCAGCTGAGCGGATTTCCCCAGCTCTTCTGTTTATCACTAAAAATGGATTTTTATAGGAAGAATTTCACACCTCTCAAGCACAAAACGATGGGTGTATGTATATAAAGTTTTGTGCAAAAACAGCTAGCTATGTATTTACATTGGTTTAATTGACGTGATAGAGGGCTTCAGCCCTGATGTTGAAAATGTGAAAATTCTCAGTATCAGTTGACTTATATGATTCTGGAACTACAAATATTATTATGTACACACTTCTCCCATCCTTTGTAGGTTTTAGGACCTATGGGAACAGTTCCAGTTCAGCCAGGGACAGAGAAGGCAGCAGAAAATTCTGCTTGAGAGCTCAGAAAGACTAAAGGTGAAAAATAAAAGGATTCTTATTTGCTTTTCCTGCAATAACTGCAAGACACAGACAGACTCCAAATGTGGCAAAGCAACGGTTTTGTTGCATTCGTGTCTTGTATTTTGGGTTTAATTTCTTTTCTGCAATTTAAAGTACTCTCCACTGCAAGGGAATCATAGCCCTGATCTAAGCCCTCTACCATGGTACTCAGTATTAAAAATAAAGAGATGTGGATCTGATTTTTTGGTACACATGACTTTCCAAAAATGGAATTCAATGACATAAATGACCAGATTGCCAGCTAATTGTTAAAATTTCCAAAACATAAACATCAATCAAGCTCTTATTCCAACCACAAATTATTTACATGAGGAATAAGATCCTCTGCAAGAAGAATTAAATCAAGAGCTTGTGAGAGATTTTCCCATAGTTTGGACTGGCACACAAGAAAAGACAAGAAGCACTTACAAAGATAATAAAAAACATATTTTCCAAACAAGAAAAATATTATTAACATGGCTATTGTTTAGTCAGTGGTGATGAGTCCATGAAAACAATCTTCTTTTGGGGGCTAAACTACAGGACATGACCAGAAGATATACATTTCACATTATTATTTTTAAGCTAGGCTGTGCTTCATATTAAGAATCACAGAACTTGATCAGTAAAACTAAAACACAAAAAATCTCAACAGGCTTGGAAGTCTAGCTTCCAAACAAAATTAACACAGTCAAGGAAAGTCCCTGATACAGTGAACAAAAAAGCCAGCTGAAAAAAGCCACAATGAGGATGAATACATTGTTTTAACTGACTGAGTGCAGTACCCAGAAGTCAAATAAAACCCTGCCTAGAAGGAAACAGAATGATATCAAAAAAAATTAGGAATGACCTGGAGCAACAAGGCAGCTCATACCGAAAAGATTTTATGTGTCAGACAGAACTTAAAAAATTGTTAATGGTTAAAATGCTCTAAAGTTATTACACAGAATAAACTAAACACAATGGACGATAGTAAATTTATTTGAAATTCACAGCAAGGCATGGTTTGAGAGCACTTGTAGATTATCAGTCTGGCTCCTACTTGACCATGTGAAAAAGCCCAAAAAAGGAACATAAAAAGCACATATACATGAGGATAACCAGTACCTGCCTACAAAGAGCTTCAACGAAGTAAAAATAAAAGAGAGTTTTAAATCTAAAATGTTTTTGGAAATTTTTGTTTTAATATAACTTTCAGGAAGAAAGCTGCTGAACTGCATATAAGTATGAAGAAAAGATAAAAAATTGGTCTCTGTTTAATCCCTCATATTCTAATAATTCTCATATTATTGAATACTAGACAATGACATTATATTATTTTGTAAAATATATAGAAGAATAATAGTATTTTAAGTATATTCTTTTTTAAAAATATATATTTATTTATTTATTCATTTATTTTTATATAAGGAAGAAAACATTTACTCCCAAAAATCCTAAGGTCACAGTATGGTGCCAGGTTTCATAAAGGCCCTGGTGTATTCATTCCAAGAATGCATTTGAGGATATGAGTCATCAACAGTCAATTGACTGATCATGCTTCTGAAGTTCAGAAAGTAGAAACCTTGTACATTACCTATTTTTCATGGTTTTAAGACAAAAAGAATAAATACTAGAAGTAGTGAAAGAAAAAATGTGTTTTAAGAGCAGAAATAGACATGAATTTGGAGAGTGAAACTGAGATGAAAAGCTAGAACCAAATAAAGGAGATGAACTCTCACATGGTAAGAACCAAACATAAGAGAACAGAATAAAATGACTTAAAAGGAAAAGATGTGTCCAAAAACCCCAATCCATATTTGGAAAGAAGGAACAGAAGATGGATTGAAACTATAAAGTAATAGAAGTTTTCATCACTGGATAATGACATCGAAGCTTATAGTTACAAAACAGTAAGTAATGGGAATAAACAGGTGATCATTTGAGGATCTTTTAGAATTTATCGTCTCTATGAAAAAACAGGTAGAAACAACATTGCCCTACATGCCATTGTGAACACTAGGGCTCAAGCATACTTAAAGCTGCATGTAGCCAGGCCAAAACCAATAGATTGTTTCATATATGATAAATGTATGCTTTTATACAAATATATATGCTTTACATACGCAAGTTTTACATTATTCTACCCTATAATAAATATAACACTACTGGTAGTACACAGGCAACAATGAAAAAACTCCTCAGAGCAATTGGTAAATATTCACTGCCTTGTTTATAAGAGACACACTCAGAAGTGTACTAATCCAGCTAATGGATTTAGTACACAATTAGTCGTGTCCTTCATCCTCACCCAAGATCCAATTTCCACTAACTAGCAGCAATAGATTTTTTTCCTTTTCTGTGCCACCTGTGAGTTCTTTTGCAGAGCACAACAGTGACAAGAGGGGTATAAGGAATGGATAAAAGTTACCGTTGTCCCAAGGAAGTCAGAACTGAATACTAAGAATACAAATGCATGCTGTTTCTGCAGGTGTAGCCCTACCCAACAGCATCCAATTCACTCCACAACAATCTAGCCCAAACATCCCATGCAGCTAACATATTAAGAGCAGTATTTAAAATCATCAGTGACCAGTATTACTGGAGCTTTACATTCTAGAATTACAAGTTATAAATGTTACTGTGATATTCACAGCATTCCTGTTAGCTCATGTTGAGAATATCACACGTATCACAGCAATGTTGATTATCCACAAATGGCAAAGGAAAGATTTTATAATCGCAGCACGAACAGAAAAATATCAGCAGGAGTGCCCTGACTAATGCTGAAAGTACTTGGGTAAACAACCTTTGATAAAATATAAACAAACTCTGAAAGGGTTAACATTTAAAAATGTATTAAGAAGTATGTAACCTATGTGTTTTTAACAAATTCATATACTTCTGAGTTCATGTACTTCCCGGGGCAAATCCTGCAGGCATTGGCACTCTTGAGTTGGAGATTTCAAACTCTATTTTGTAAGATTTCCATTCTGATAAATTCAACAGATAGAAAATATCAGCATTGCTGCAAACCTTCTGATGTGTGCCTCCACCACTTATCTAGAGCCACAGCTGCACTCAGTAAGGTTATAGATCTTGTTTATAACCCATGATGTTGAAGAACCCTCATCTTTAATTTATCCTACTGTGTGTATTTCAGTATACATTGTCTGATATGTGTAATTATTCACTATTAGAATGAAAGTGTTTCAGTCCTGTTGCAATATGTAGTACTGAAATTCTTCAGCAGAAATGGAGGAGTCAGATGATGTATTATTTACTTCATAGACCATCACAGTTCATCAAGCGAATATATATAAAGTCTGAGTCATTTTTAGACTTTAATAAACATGTATTATTCAGACTAAAATGAATGGGCCTATCTTACCTTCAACGCACTCTCAGAAAATAATGGGATCTTGTAACCTGTTGTAACTGGCTAATGCATGTATTGGATTACATTGCATTAAAACTGATTATCAAATATTTCATTTGATTTCTTAATTAAAAATATCAACAGGAAAGTACTCATCAGATACTGGGAACTGTCAAGCTCAGAATGATTTACAGGGATGTCAAATTAAAAGCAGCACAAAAACTTCTTGCTGAAAAAAAAAGGAAGGCCAATGATTCAAAATGACCAGAATTTTCATTTTCCTTTCGATCCAACCTACCTATGCTAAATTCTAACTTAGAAAGTATGTACTTCAGCAACAGCTATTGATGAAGACCATGACATATTGTTTATAGTGAGAACATATCACTTCATTGATGTTATTTTAATCATAAAGAAAAAGAAACAAAGGCATGGATATGGTAGCCATATGGCCCCCGTTTTTTCTCCTCTTACTAGTGGAGATGACAAGATTGATTTAAAGGGTGGATTACCTCATTTAAAAACAAAAAAAACACAAGGAGGGAATCACTGACATTTAGAATCCATTTAACAAAAAGCAATATTTACATGTTGTGGCACTGTAATTAAAATATTGGAGAAATTTTTCAATCCCTTCTTTTTCACTTCAAAACTAAAACATAAATCCCTAAACAGAAATGTCTCAAAACCCACAGACACTGCTTCAATTTCATTATACTTCTGAATGTTTGGAGTTTTCATTTAGTTAACTAGATTGCTACCACATTTGAAGAAAGATAATCATTAAATTTCCATAGACTCTAAGGTAAGTATCTGACGTATCGGGTAAGTGCCCGACATGTCAGGCATAAAAGCACTTCTTATCAATATTTACGATTAATATGAATACTACATCGCTGAAGCGATCCAAGTTACATGTCCACAAGTCTAAGGGAGTAGTTTTTAAAGCCAAATAACTGAAATGTGGCATGTTAAAATTGAAATGGATTGACTCCAATGAGTTAAATTCTATCCATAGCACTATGGAGATAAGCGGTATGTCAGACTACAAAGGCTGTGCCTTATAACTTTTTAAACAAAAAGACTTTGTTGTTTCCAACCAAACAAAATAATAAAATGGGGATCTGATTACGTCTTATCTTCATTTTATCTTTTCCTGGTTTTGTTATGGCTATCTTTCTTGGATTGTAAATCTATTAAGTTTTAGTGAAAGTCTTGAGTTCCAGTTTGTTGGGGGAAATTACAAAAACTCATTTTCCTTTCGTTTTATTTTATTATTTTTTTTTTATTTTTTATTTTATTTTTTTTTAACCGATGAACCATTCTTACAAGCATCATGGCCTGGATCTTTTTGCATTATAGCTTTAGTAGAGATGACTGCCACTGTTTTTGATCTAGGGGTTTCCTCACAAGTGTTTTTCCCGAAGCTGCAGATGTGATCGACATTTCAAATGTCATATTTATGAGCCTTTCTTTACATTACATTTAACACTATTCATACAAGCCATTACCTGAACGCTTCTTTCTGAGAAGGGCTTCTCTAGGGACTAGGCTTATTAGTGAAGTTGGGAACAGCATTTCCATAACCCCTCCTTTCACTGACTGAAGCTAATTTATATTGGCTAAGATCACTTGACACACACACACACACAAAAAGTTCATTTGTTATCAAGGGACACTAAATATCAGATTTACCAAGAAGATGGAGAAGGCATTAGATTTGTTCTTCTCTTTCTATATTTGCAATTAAGTAAATTACAGATTTAATAACTTATTTTAAGGACAAAAACAGATTTAAATGAAATACAGTTGTGAAATAATACACACATTCAATGGCATATGATGATTTTAAGTAGATAGTGTTTGATGATAGTGGACAATTTTTTTTAAATTTTATTTTTTTAAAAGATGTGTCTTAGACAAGCAATCATGGTTTGTTGTTCTCTTCAAAATTGCAGAGAACAATTAAAAGGCATCATCACCAGGATGTGCTTCTTTATTTCACCTGCCATAAAAGTGCAGGGATGAAGCAGAAGCAGGTGAACATATTAATAAATTACACATTTATTATTTGCACAAAATAAAATCTTTTGTTTATACAGCAGAGTCATCCTAGAGAAGTTTTTGGAGATACTTTTCAAGCATGACTGTTAAGCTCTGCATGGGATGAACATCCATCTGCTTAGTCTACTTGTAAGTGGGCTTTGCGTTTGAACTGAACTCTGCATTGCTCTGTGTAACTGGAACGCAAGCAGTACCCAAACTATCCTGAACATCACTGCATGAGCTGCAGCAGTAGACACAGAGAACTGCGTGTGTTCAGTTGTGGGCATTGCAGATGTTGCTATTTCTTTCTTATATGGAAACCAAGTACAGCCAAGAAATGCCCTTATCTTTACATCTCCCCCCCTTCATTTCCTTAGAAAAGACAACTTCCCATTTAAATCATTTGATCTCACAAGGATAAAGCCCTTGTTTTCACAATGCTAACAATCAAGAAACACCTATAGATTTCCTTCATCAAGTAGGTAAGGGAGGGAGGGAGGTTGGACGGAGAGTTAGTGCACTTCTCACTGCCCTGCCACCCCTACACAACAGGCTGTCCTCCTGCCCAACCACCCTCAGACATTTCTGAATGGAAAGCAAATTATCAAATCTTACAACCAAACCCTAGCCATTTCACATGTAAATAAGACTATTAGGGCGTGTTATATTGTCCTGGTTTCAGTTAGGACAGAGTTAATTTTCTTCCTAGTAGCTGGTAGAATGCTATGTTTTGGCTTAGGATGAGAAGAGTGCTGATAACACCCCGATGTTTTAATTGTTTAAGAGCAGTGCTTACACCAAGCCAAGGACGTCTCAGCTTCTTGCTCTGTCCTGCCAATGGGCAGGCTGGGGGTGCAGCAGGAGCTGGAAGGGGACAGACCCAGGACAGGTGACCCAAACTAGCTAAAGGGGTATTCCATACCATCTGACGTCATGCTAAACATATATAGGGGTGGCTAGCCGGGGGGAGGGGGCCGGACTGCTCGGGGTTAGGCTGGGCATTGGTCAGTGGGTGGTGAGCAATTGCATTGTGCATCACTTGTTTGTACACATTATTAGTAGTAGTACTATTATCATCATTGTTGTTATTAATATTGTTGTCATTATTTCCTGTCTTAATAAACTGTCTTTATCTCAACTCACAGGCTTTACTTTCCCATTTCTCTCCCCCATCCCAGAGAGGGAGGGGGGAGGGGGAGCAAACGGCTGTGTGGTGTTTAGCTGACGGCCGGGTTTAACCACTACATATATTTAGTTCAGATATGGTTATATTAGAGCATAATAGTATATATTAATATATAGTAATATAGTAATAATTCAGTAGGTAGCATAGAGGAATATTTAATCAGTACTAGAGAAGAGTCAGAAGAACGAATACAAGCTTTGTCTAACACTTCGCTGAGCTGAAACAAGACCAGTGAACAATTTTAACAAGCATACTGTACCTAGTGTGACTGGATCTGGATTCACTGGACTCTGCTGTCTGGAATGACTACTGCTGCTGTTACCGCCTTTTTTTAAATCTTCTGCATCACTGTACCGTCGTATCCAGTAATTAAGCTCCTCACGGTCTGCTTCTTGACATCGCCGTAGTACAGTGAGAGATCGCCTAGTTTTTTCCACCATGTCCATTATACAATTTAACAGCTAGTCACAGCAGTGGATGGAGCAGAGAAATGAAAAAGATCATTTTATTCATAAACTGACATTAAAATAAAGAAAACATTCATGTGCTGAGTACATGGGTTTTAAGAATGAAGGTGTCTCTCCCTGTTCTTTCAACTACAGCTGAAAAATTCTAGTCTTGAGTTAAGAATAATGATCCCTTCCTGTTTAACTGGTGATCTTAAAGGTGTAGGCTTCCATATCTACACAGATATACATTTCTGGAAAAAAGGGAGAAGGAGTGGAGGAGAAGACTGAAAGGACTGTATCCTACCACCAGTATTGCATGGCACTACAAAGGCCAGGAGATCTGGTCCAGAACTGATATCTGGAAATGTTGTAAGAGCTAATAAAATCCAATTAACTAGTTCCAAGGCCAAGTGGTCATATGACCCAGATCTAGTGTTTATAGAGCGGAGTCCATTCCCCATTTGGCAGTCTGTAATAATTAGGATACTGCAATATATGTTTGAACAGCAAGGCCTAATAATATGAGCTACCTGACAGGGAAGACCCCATATTTAATCACCAGTGTTTTCAAAACTTGTACTGGAATTCAGATTTTTTTTAAAAGAAAAAGTTTAAATCCCTGTCTTATAGAACTCCTTTTAGACAATTATACATGAGTGCATTTAGCCCTTACATGGTCAAGGTGTTTCCACTCTTCTGCCCATTCTCTGTCTGTTAGCCTGTGATCAATCATTTCTTCTTGACGTGTGCCATGCAACCCTGCCAAAAAGGAGCAAATCATGTTTACAGTGTTGGGTGTCCTCTAGGGGAAGAAAAAAAAAAAAAAAAAAAAATGAAAGAAGAGCCCATTGGACATATGACTACATACATACCATACATTACCTGGTCTAGTATAAGGATGCCACCATAAAAATAAATGGTTACTTAAAAACTATGCTCTAAGTTCTCTTTAGCAATTTTCCCCACACTAGATGCTACTGTTTACTCAATGTACTGTCTTCAGTTCTGCAAGTTCTGTAGGTTGCAAGATGACCTCTCAAATATGAACATAACTCTTTTTTATTTATACAATAATGTATAATTTTTAATTTGAGCTACCTGAAGTCAGCAAGACAATTATTTGGTAACTCTCAAATACTAGCTGTACTTCAGAAAGTTGAAAAAATATTAGTATAAACTTAATGTTATTTCACTAAATGCAGTAATTACTACCATGTCAACAGAACATCATTAAGGGTTCATCCCTTCACAGATGTTTTAAACAACATGTGGTTAAAATGCAGCACATACATCACAGCAGCTGACAACATGATAGAACCAAGTCAGTATTTATTATCAACACTCAGAGGAACTGACACTTGCTTCTTGTTTAGCTTCCTCTATACAGATGCTGAGTATTTGTAAATGTTCTTCTTTTATTGAAGAATTGTTTAAAAGAAGCAAGAATAGTATGTGCAGATGTAAAGCAAGCCAGGCAAATCCAAGAGCATCAGACATTCCCATAAAGAAATGTGTGCTGCCAGCACGGTCCTGCGCAGGGTGTGGTGCTTCTGCTGTATGCATCCTCTGCAGACATCCCCATGACACAATGCACACTTGAGGTGTCACATAGGAAACATTTTTCCAAAGGCTAATAACTTCCCTCTAATTTACAATGAAAGCAAGCTGTACTAATTTTGTTACTGCCACAAATGTGGCATTAGAAGAAAAATAAGATGCTCTACCTATCCTTGCCTGCCAGACACCTGCGTGTCCATGTCATCTATGAAGCTGTGAGAGCAGGGGTTCCTTCTCCTTCTGAGTCTTGCTTTAGAGTGTAGTAAAGGCACAGTTCAGTCCACTTTTACAAATGTAAATCTGCAATAAAATCATCAGGAGTAGCTAGACTGACAGTTATAAAGGTTACCTCTGAAGGGCAGGTATATTTTACCAGAAAACAAACGAACAAACAATATGTACAAAACACATAATAGTTACATGAGAAAAAAAAAAAATCAAAAAACAATGCAGAAAATCAACATGCCTTACCCATAGGTCTGTTTCTGTCCCTGAGGTCCCTGTGGTTGGGGTGTCTGTATGAGTCCCTGTAGTGGTGGGCAATGGCCATATCATCCAAACGATAATGTTGAGGTGGAGGTGGGGTGGGATGAGGCAGACCATTGGGCTGATAAGATAAGCCATTATTTGGACTGTACCGCTGGCCTGGGCTAATAGTGCAGGGCCGCTTGCTTGGATGCTCTGAGTGCAAAGGCTCTCTGTCAAAGCCATTTTCTTTGGTTCTGAAAAATAAAGCAAAGGAACTTTAATTCACTTTGTGAGAAGATCTGCCTAGGAACATGCGAGCCCACCTACATGGGAAACTTTAGGATCTAGAGCTTGTTCTTTAGCTCTCCAAATGAGTGGTGCAGAACATGTTGTAACATTGCTTACTCCAAATATGCAATGGACATACACCTTGTCTAACCGTCTCCGTAACTTGAGAATAACTAGCAGAGTCATCCTGCAGATGGAACAGCTTGAAGAGTTGAGCAGGAGAGAGAGAAGCATTCACTGGAATCACACGGTGATCAGGTGGGTATACACAGAATCACAGAGCTGCAGCAATCCACCAATACATAGAAGCCAAGCAATTCCCACTTTCAATAGTGCTATAGGATATGGTGGTCGGGGGACATTTTTCAGCTAAATAAATGTGTTTTGTTCCCTCTCTATATTGAAAAAAAAAAAAAAAAAAAAAAAAAAAGGGAAGAAAAGAGTACACCATGCAGTCTTAAGGTAACATTTGCAGTATGCTGAACCTCAGCTATTCTTAATGCCAGGATGGGTTCCTATCAAGAAGTGGAATACCACGTTAACAGCAGCTTCCTAGATCAGTGTTGCACAGAGGCTTAGAGCAAGAATAACTTCAGATAATGCATAATTCCTCAGAGATTTTTTGCACCAACTTGGTTATTTCAGTCAGAGGTGCTGTGCCTGTCATTAATTTTGTAGGAAGATGTGGTTAGACTCAAGTCCACAATAACATTCAAGATTTCCCCACTCCATTACCCTCAGACAAGGTTTTTATGCTCAGGCAACTCTAGAGAGCTACCAGGGAGAATGGCAGTTTTTTTGCATTAGAGATTCTTGTTAATTCTAATCACAATCTGCTATTTCCAACACCTCTGTCTTGCACCTCTGCCTATTAAAGTGACAACCTGGAACCCACACTGAAATAATTTTCTATTAAAACAAAGTATAAAGAAAGACTAGAGTTCATTCTAGGGTTCACACCTCATTTTAGAAAAGCTCATTTCACCAAAGTATAGCTGTTTTTATCACTGCAATAAACAAAACTTACAAAATCAGCTTTGAACAGAAAGGCTATGTCAAACTGTTGAGCTCGAGTCCCTCCCTCCAAAAACCTTTATTAAATATCTGACATATTCTAGCCTTTCTTAAAGAGAACTTTCTGCTCCATTATTTATGGATGGCATAATATATCTTCCTAATAGTAAAAAGCCTAACTCATTTTTCTGTCATTTTGACAGGAATGTCAATTTGATCTAATTTTCTTGTTTGCCTGCTGTTAAGCAGGAAAAGAAACCCAAATGCCCTTCAGTGAACCCCTCCCCCAAACCAACCAACCTTGAGGGACTATCTCTGGAGAAACACTCGATGTATTAATTGTTGCCTCTCAGTAGGTTCTCCTTTAATCTCAATGAGAGGAAGGGAAAAAACAAATCTTTGCCAATATCCACTGGGAGAGAGGATCAAAGTAAGATCTAGCAATTACCAGCAGGAAATGAAAAGATGGGTTGCACTGTTTTCAGAAGGAGTAAGGAGATTTTCCAGGTCCCTCACCACAATCACTAATGCCAGAGAAGCAGCAGGTATACATATTATACCTGAACTTGGCAAAGAGGGAAAAAGCTTTCACCAATACAGCAGGACAGCTGTTCTAATTTTGGGCAGAGATATAAAAGATATACTTTGTTAAAGCAGAATATATACCTTGTTCCAAAACAAATGCAGGGTGGCTGTGAAAACTCCTAATCAGGAAAAGCTGAGGACCATGATATATTTTTAATGACTCTTGGCATGATGGAACTGCTTGCAATAACTCTCAATAGGTAGTGATGTTTTTGACATCCCTCCAAGACAATTTTTCTATTTAGTTGCTGGTGTGTGTTTTCTTTGCAGAAACTCAAGCTCAATATCCAGGTCTTTCAATTGTAAAAATACTACGCAAGCAAAATACGGACTTTCCTGTATGCACAAGCCAAGCAATCCATTTGTCAAAGTTCTGTTTGTTAGGTTTAGAATCGTCACTAACACAGATTGGGAAAAAAAGCAGAAACTGTGAATTATTAATTGGCCTTTTTTGATAGCTCAGTGTAGAAAAAGCAAATTTAAAAGTGTAGCAAGTAGGAAAATCTAAGGAAATCTAATTTTGCTTTTCTGCACTATAGTTAGATGGCAAAACCATATATTTTCATATAAATGTTCATATTTGCACCTTACTGTACAGATACTTCTGTGTGTTTTCTAGGAATGTTCTGTACTTAACTAACTTAAATGAAATGCACAGCATTAGCTTGGACAATATGCCAGCATATTGATAATGTTTTGTTGGAAAAAGTACTGGTTTTGTTTATAGCTCCGTGTTACGGAAGAGATAAATATTGTCTTGTTAACCATTAAGAAAAGTCTTTTAAAACTCCTCAATATGGCACATAGTTTATAAGGAGCATAGCTGTAACTGCTGTGACTATCCTTCACACCTTGTTGAGATGTGGAGGAGCTTCTTCAAAAAAAACTATTTGCTTAACAGAGTTATTTTAGTTGGTCCATGTGCCAAGGTAGCTTCTACATGAATTCACTGTCTGCGGTGCCAATGGTACAGCAACTACAACATCACTTTTTAAAGGCACAAAACAATCACAACCACTTTGATTTTCTTCTCACTCAAAAGTAGAGATTTTTTTTAGATTTTTTTTCCTTAAAATATCTTATACCTACTTTATAGGTAGCTGTCATAAATGTAGAACCATTATATGACATGCTCCTCTGCCACACAATCTTTTCTAGCAACCTCAAAGGATGGCTACTCAGCAAAAACTCTTTTGCAGTTAATGTATTTAAAATGTTATTTATAACTAAGCATTCATTCACCAAAATAAAAACTCATATTGGTCCAAGTTCCTTTGCTTTACTAGCATAGAATGTAAACTCCAAAAGTTGTAAACAAAATATAGCGAACACTTTGTTCATGACATGTCATGAACAAATTACTAAAATGTGTTGTCTCCTCAGGTGTCAGTTTTTCTCTCTTGCAGTGACTGATGGTTCCCAGTGTTATTACAGAAACAGATTGATCTTTTTAATGAGCTAGTTTAATAGACTCCAAAATCTCACCGTGGCTGCTCATCCGTGTCAGACCATATGCACCAAGAAAACATTCAGTAAAACACGAAGCTCTGCTGTCAGATTGCTCTATAAAACCCCACATACAGTAGATTTGGATAGGCAGATAAATAACTAGAACTGGAAAATGCGTATGCAAAAAAGGTTATGAAACCATAAGCAGAAAGAATTACTGCATGTAGATGTATTTTCTATAAGAAAAAGAAATCAAGAGGCACATGTATTTATCTGCAACACACTCACTCCACTTCCTTCACCTAATCCCTTAATATATTTTACCTCTATTCAAGTCAACACTATGTAGTTATCTGTGCTTGAAAGAAAAATGTAAATATGGACGGATGTGTGTGTATATTTCTAATATACACATGTGTATATCTAATATATATATGCACACAAATCTATATATTATATACATATATTAAATATACTTTATATACAGTGTATATACACACACATCCCATTTCCCATGGGAAGTGAAAAAGATACCACAATTTACTTTAGTGAGAAGCACATCTCCAAACAAAATCGTTTTTTGACTTTTTTTTTCCATATTTTAGCAACAGAGTTGTAGCAATCCTTCCTCTTAAAAGATGCCTAATACCTTCCACTGTATTTTTATTAGTGTATTTGAAATCTACTTAGACATCTAAACAAAAGGTATACATATTTCCAGATGTTTCCTCCTACTTCTGTGTAAACAATTAAAATAATTAATAGCTTAATTAGTATAAAGCCAGACAAGTATTTGGTTTCCATACTCTATGCATGTTCTGACTATGAGGACAGTTTTTTGTGGTTTGTTCACTTACATTACTCAAATTTAAAGGTATGCAAACTCCCATCAAGTAAATTTAAGAATCTTCCCAACAGGATCCTGTTCTTTTCATTAGATATGCAGTACAAATGTTCTTGAGTGCACAAAACAATGCCACTGAACTTGATTTAGCCAAAACTACAGCATGATCTTCATATTTGTTTTGTATAGCTTTAATCATGGACAACAGAGATCCAGGCACATTTAACCATTGATGGGGCTGTTTGATACTGTAAATATATATATATGTATATATATATTTAAGCTCAAGGAACCATTCCAATAGATGAATTGGGCAGTCCTTCCAGCTCTTTTCGGATGACAGTCAAAGAACCTGAGGGTCAAAAAAAGAAACGTGCATCTCTCTGAAATGCCACTTCCTCAGAGTTAAGGAGCCTAATTTCAAGCGAGCATCAACAGAAGCTACCAGCTAATCGTTTCAGCAGCTCACACCAAAGAGATGGTGGACATCCAACAGCACAGCGTGCAAGTCCCACCACCCTATGCACTCCCACCCATGTGTAACTTCCCAAAGCTCTGTATTTCTCCCACAGCGTGCCCTAAAAGCTGCACTACTACATGGAGAGGAACTGGAGACCCCCTGAGCTGGAAGGAGTCTGAGAGAGACCTCTGATGTAAAGGCAAAGGCATGTCCTCTAGGACAGAGTTTCAAAAGCACATTTTTAACATAGAGAACAAAATCCATAAAACAGACTTATATACCCCTAGGTCTAGGACTGAGTTGTAATTAAAATACTTTAAAATTCAATATTCTCCTGATCTGCTGATCCCCTTGTGGTCTACTCCTCAAGCCCTTTCTGCTCTAATGGAGCCTTTTCACTGCAAACTTCCCTGACCACTCTTCACCATCCATCTCTCCCACACACAACATAGGTGAGACAGCACTTACTACAAAACAACTGAAACTCAGCATTGTCAAACTGGGACTCAAAGGGGGTGAGTATTATTACTGAATGCTAATGAAGAAAAACAAAGGAAAGGCTTTATTGCTTATTTTCACTTTATGGTCACATGGGAGAAGCAAGTAATACTGCTGTTAACAGCAAACAAGTAAGGTAAGGCTATCAGGAAGGCACGTCCCTCCTCTCCTCAGTACTCTCTGCCAAGCCTCATGGGCTTAGGAGATAATTTAACGTGTCTATCTATTTGTAGGCAAAACACCATGTCTGCTACTGACACTGGACTACATCATGCTGATATTTAAGTTATTCACAAGATTCACTAGATTTTAAGAGTCCTTTATTCCCTGCAGTGCACAGATGTTTGGTACACTACTCTGCAAAGACTGAGGATATGCAGCAGAACTGCCCCAGGGAGCTAAATTTCTGCTTTGGAAATGTTATCTCTTTGCTTGAAGTAAGAGACTACATGGAAAATGTCTAAAAACTAATCCTCTTTTTTAGATTCAACTAGGAAGTTTGTGTAACACCAATGGCTGCTTCAGTTCAGCTTAGCCATCAGGAAAAACTGGTGAAAAAAGAGAAGGGCTTCTCTGCTGGTATCTTTATATTCTTGCTGGCTCATAGGGATTTCCCTGAAACAACATCTAAAGCATATCAATTTCAAATACTTTGACATTTTCTTTTATTTAATGGCTAAGTTACTTTAAATCTTACTGTTCACGTATGGCTATGAATTCCTTTAACTTTTACTACACACACATTTTCAGGATTTAGCCTTGATATCATGACTATCTCCATTCATTTATGTTCCAACACTTGACATCAAATTTTTCCTCTATCAGTCTTCTGAGCCTTCAGACTTTGTTTTACCTATATGCTTTTTGTTATGATGGCCTGTCTCCACCCAAAAACTTCATGTATATAAAATTGCAATCCTTCTCGACCATGCAAATCTTCACCTTACTCATTTAAAGGATAACTGGGACATCTGCAATGCCTTGTACATGCAGGTAGTGGTATTTGGCAGAACAGCATTATAAACATTTTTTACACTATAGAATCTGTGGCAAACAAAACTAAGAGTAAATCCAATGTTTGGGCCTCCAAAATGTAAGATTTATATGCTAACTGACTTTCTAACACTATCAGAGGAAGACAGTTGAAAATAAACAACCACAATATTCATTTTCTTGTAATACTAAACAGAGAACTTTTACTAGAATAAGGAAAAAAAAAAAGAAAAAAGAAAAAGAATTGTTCCATATCCCTGAAGCTACTGTACACACAAGCACTCACTCACTGTTTCTGCACAGACTCTTTCTCAGCTCAACAATACAACAGATTTCAGTGAACATTTCTCCTGTTTGGAACAAATGTTAAACATATCCTTATGCTGCGCATAAAACATGGTATAGCAGAAGGAATCAAATCCCTGACTACACTCTGGAACATGCCTTAAACTTCCCAATATGAGTGCCTAGCCACCTTCCCCATATTTACTATTTATCCAACAAAACCTTAAATACAAAGGAGTTATGTATGGAATTATTTACTTTACGCTTCACAGTTATATTATGAACCAAAATGGTTAGTGTGGAACTGTCTGGTCAATATTATTGCAATGTAAATATGGCGATGTTGTGTTCTCAAGTGATTTTGCTGCATGAGTCAGTGTGTGCATATAAATACATACGTACACCAGCACACGAAGGTAGTTTGGCTACTGCACAGCTGTCATAAAGGAAAGACCTATACCAAGGACACAGACTCCCAGAGTGTCCAAGGCTGGCAGAACCCTCTGGAGGCCACCTGGTGCCACCCGTGCCCCAGCAGGGACACTCAGAGCAGGGTGCCCAGAACCACATCCAGGCGGCTTCTGAAGGGCTCCAGGGAGGAGACCCCACAGCCTCTGGGCAGCCTGTGCCAGGGCTCCTTCACCCACACAGCATGGAAGTGCTCCTGGTGCTCATGGGGAGCCTTCTGAGGCACAGTTTGTGCCCAGTGCCTCCTGTCCTGGCACTGCACATGCTGGCCTAACTCTCCCCAGGTGCCCACCCCTTGCTGGCAAGGCTCAGCATGCTGGATCCGCCAGACGCTTCTACCCGGAGTGCGAAAGTTGCAGCCATTCTCACCTGTCTGGAGTTCGCCTCTTCCCGTTTTCGTTCACATCGAGAAGCAGCTCTGAGGAGTCAACAGGTGAGGTGGTGCTGGCATCCAGAAGCAGCTGTTCGTGCTGGGCGAGGTACTGGGCTGGGTTCTGCTTGGCTAGCCTTGCACAGTGCAGCAGCTCCCGCTGCAGCAGGGGCAGATTGGCCTGCAAGAGTGTTGCACACATTTACAGGGGTGGCCGGGTGGCTCACATGCAGTTTCAACAAGGATAAAGCAGAAAAATTAGAAATCAGTGGGAAAGACGCTGTGGGATGAACCTGTTACATGAGTCCTGCATGAAGTTTGCTGTGGTTAGCTGCCTGACAGCAGACAGCCTTGCTACAGGGTCAGTTGTGGCTGTGCCAAGTGTGCATGAAAGAATGGGAGCTAACTTACAAAAATGGAAAACCAAACTGCAAATATGCAAGAAAACTAGGTCTGAGTTCCACATATTTGAAAGAGGAAAAAACACTGCTCTGGCTCATTTCATCTCCTTCCTTACTATCTACTTCCTTACCATCTACTTCCTTACTATCCAAAACCTGAGCTCCTATGGAGCAGCACTTTGTTTTCCGCTAGCAAACCTTCTTCACTATTAATTCCCATTCAGACTCCAGTTAGTACTTAGAAATCTTTAGAAACCATAGGATCTGTGGCTCTGTAAGCTGTCTCTGTCACCGTTCTTTAAAAACCAAGGGGAGAACAGAATTGCCCTCAGCTTTTCCATCAGCTTGCAGTCACACATTCAGATAAAGACTACAATACAATCTCATGTTCCAGAGCTCCTGGTAATCACCTGGAGGGCCACATCCCTCCTCCTTACCAGACACAGCCTGAAGTATTTTTAGCTTTTTTCTAGGGACCCCACTGGGAGCTGGGTCACAGGCTGGAGAGTACCAATTCTCAAAGAGTATTGAAAAAGCTTATTGATCCCTGGGTGGCACATTTTTCTGTACAGGGGTCATACGTAGTTGTATTATTCACCAAATTTGGGACTGATGTAGAACTGTCCTTTCCCTTGGAGGAGACAGTTACACATCCTGGGAAACTTCTCTTTTTGCAGCACAAGCATACATTGATACTAAGACAACCCAGTTATTTTTTACCCACTTATGTGTGCCACAAAGTGATGTGCCCTGACATCCTTTCTTCTTTGCCAAGTGCACAATGACCACTGCCTAGGGAATTTCAGGTATGAGACTACATTTCATGACCTTTAATAACTGGATGTAAGACAAAGAACTCTAATGATCCCCTTTGCTTTTAAAGGAACTCCTGCAGGGGAAAAAAAAAATCTCTCTCTCTCTTTTTTTTTTTTTTTTTTTTTTTTTTTTTTTTTTAAATAGAAAAATAGTTGTTAAGCCAAAGAGTTCTGAAACTAACACTATGGGAATCAAGCATAAAAAAGGAAATGTTCTGGAAAGTTTTGAGCCAAGGGGCCTGGGAGATTACTATGCTAGTACTGTAAAAGGTAAATGCTCCAGGCACCTGTTGCTATACCATAAGAGAAGATCCCCTGTGCAATAAAAATACCATAATAGGGTTAGTGTATAGGGTTAGTATGTATAAGGCTTTCAACAGAAAACAAACAAACAAAAAAAATTATTTGTTCATGTTAGGATGGGAAGAAGGACCTCATGGGAATGTGAGGTCTTGTCAGACCTCCATAGAACACAAATATTTTGTAAAATTACCAAAGAAATATCTTCCTACTGTTATTATCATTCATTTGGTTTTGTCCAGGCCTGCCACATAGTGGGGAAACATACTGAATGCTTTGGTGAGCATGGCTTTTCGCTTATTTTTATTTGCTTATTTGTCTGTTTTTCCCTAAAAGCTCACAGAGAATCAAAGTCACAACATCTAACTATCTACACTGCCTCATGTGGCAGAAAATATTGGCATAATTTTACATAGATTTACAAAATAATATTAATAATAATAAATAAAATAAAAAATCTGGAGAAAATAATAGGATCAAACCCAGGATTTCCATAGCGGTACATTCTTGGAAAATTAGAACACTTCATCATCACAGGATTTCTGTGAGGTAGAAATGCTTTGAAGTTTCCACTTGAAAGATGAAAAATCAAGGAAAACAACACATTTGCGTTCCTTATCCACTACCACAAACCAAAGAGACATACTTCATGCATGGATACTCCTGGAGTCAACCAAATTTTGAACTGGCTAGCAAAAACCTTGATCTATGTTAATTCATTTCCTCATCCTAATGCAATGTTCATTCTTACTCTTTGACCATAAACATGCAGATTTGTAATTAAACTTATCATCTATTCTAAGTGCACTGAACATATTTTATGTGCCCAGAACATATACTGCTGAAAAGTTACTATAAAAAAATCTATGAATTATGTGCCTCGTAATCTAGAAGAGGACTTCTGGGTTTACAATGGCATCAAGCAGCTTTTGGATGAAGATTTAAACTGAAACTAAACTGAAGAAAAGCAGTATGTGAAAACATTTAGCTCAACACAACTATTTTCAGTCTTCTAAAGACATAAATACAAAAAAAAAAAAAAGTTTGCCAAGTCTTACAGTAAAACTAATTAGTTTATCAGAAAGCAAAATACA
>NC_092588.1:20122500-20162500 GCF_047663525.1 Anas platyrhynchos | reverse complement strand
GCTATTTTAGATCTTGACAATGATTTCTTCTGGTACCCAGCCGGGTGACCAGCAGTGGCCTCTGCAATGAAGGCATTACTGATTGCTAACTTCAATCTATTGCATTGAATATACGTTGTGAATCTGGAAAGTACTTTGTTCTTCTGCTGGTTGTACCTCTGATGTTTCCCTGTGGCCATGTACATAACATCTTACCTCTTTTTCTTTTCTTTTCTTTTCTTTTCTTTTCTTTTCTTTTCTTTTCTTTTCTTTTCTTTTCTTTTCTTTTCTTTTCTTTTCTTTTCTTTTCTTTTCTTTTCTTTTCTTTTCTTTTCTTTTCTTTTCTTTTCTTTTCTTTTCTTTTCTTTTCTTTTCTTTTCTTTTCTTTTCTTTTCTTTTCTTTTCTTTTCTTTTCTTTTCTTTTCTTTTCTTTTCCTTTTTCCTTTTTCCTTTTTCCTTTTTCCTTTTTCCTTTTTCCTTTTTCCTTTTTCCTTTTTTAATTCTATTTGTTGCAAATTACAACCCTACCTAAACAACTTTTGTTGCCATCAATTTGGAGCTAGCTGTTTCTCTTCTACAACTACCCTAGAACAGGTAGTGGCATATAGGATTGAATTCCAGAGCCAGTCAGCTCCCCAAATACTGTTGTTACTGGAATGGTTGAAGGTCTCAGTTCCTTTCCTATTAACTTAAATGCCCAGATGGGAACATAAAACTAGCTGGCATCTTCTCTGGGAGTAGTGGCTGGAAGACACAGGAATAGGACTGGGGAATTTCTCAGACTGGACATGACTTTTGCAGGGGAGTTCATGCCACTGCTGCACGCCTTTGGTGTGGGAAGAACTTTGGTGTGGTGTTCTCCAGTTTCACCTAAAACAAAAAACGAAACTTCACAGAGGTAATTTTAATACAGGATTTTAGACAGAGTCGTGTTCTACTGTAACAAATACCATAAGCTTCACTCTCTTGAACCTTTTCCCAAAACTGCGTGTGACTGTGTGCATGTATACATTAGCACTGCTTTGATTATATAATGTAATGAGCTCAGTGGATTTATTCTGGATTTATACTATGGAGCCTCAGAGCAGAGTTTGGAACAGTATCTTGTCTTTAAGATGCCAGTTTTGTAAATGCTTTTCTTTTCTTAAGGATACTGATGAAAATTTATTACTGACTTATCATGCGTAACTCTGCAATGGAATCAGATTTTTCTTTTCCAGCTTCATTGCTGTTTCCAAATGGGGATTAAACATTTTTTACAAACTTAGTAGAGAATCAGTTATCATCAAAGTCCCCAGGAGCTCATTTACTGGTGTGCAAACTGCGCCCCACACTGGTCCCTTGCTTTGGAGGAACTCAATGAATAAATTAAATTTCCAGAGACAGCCAGCTTTATAATCCTGGCCCACTGCTCGCCCTTCCTACTTGCATAATTGTCGTTGTTCTGGGCTTCATTCTCTGTTCCATTTCCCCTCCTGACCAATGAGTCTGGAGGGAGGGGCACAGGCCTCTTTGGGCCTGGGAGCACAACTTATGCAGAGCAACGGGCAAAAATTGGATGGATATAAAAGCAACAAAATACATTTGTAAAGTGATCTGCCGAGTGAGCAAAACTGTAAAATATACTGTCTGCATCTTCATTTGCAGTCATGAGATATACCATTAATAAAATGAACAATAACAAATGTAGACTCAATCTTTTTTTTTCAAGAGATTTCTTCTTATTGCATAGTTTGCCTTATATATATGCCTACTGAACCTTGTTAAACAATCATAATTTAATCTAAGCAATAAATCTGTTGTTTTCTTTATTTTTTTAACCTCATATATAAAAAAGCATAAGATGAATAAAAAGAAAATAAAAGAAAAAAACAACTTTATAGGTAGCATAATCTTCCCTGTGCAAAAGCGAAATAGGAACAGCAACAAAACCCCCTTCTAATCAGTCTATTTTGTAACTCAAAAAGACTGCTTGGAAAGGTTTTCATCAAAGTGATTTTCAGCAGATAGCTCATAGGTGATCAGGATAAAACCCCACAGCTTCAGCACTTCAAATATTTATCATATACATGTTTGCTTGAATCTTGATAAGGGTGAGGTTTGGGACTTATGGACACTGAGATAGGATGTCACCTGAGACATGCATCTGATTCAGAATGCAGAGAGAAAGAAAGTGCCTAGGAGAGGCCAGAAGAGAGAGGGAGGGAGAGGGTAAGGGATAGTAGGAATGGACAGCCCTTCTTCCCAGCTCTAATATCCCAGTGCAATTATTTTGTGGACATCCACTCCTTGCCTGCACAGGAGATAGGGCTATAAGTGTATGTTATTTTTTAATTACAAGGGGGTAGAAAAAATCCTGATGATGGGCTGGAAGGTGCCATTGCATTGTTATTTTTTTCTCTCCCTTCGTTTGCTGATTATGTGAGCTGGGCTCCTTTGCTAGCCGATGATAAGCAGAATTTCCATGTTCTCTGCATAATTAATCCATCTCTGCCTCTCTTCATGCCAACTCGCCCGTTATCGCCGGCACATGCCTGAATTGCAAAAGAATCTGCTCTTCAATTGGAACTTATTGATATTCTAAGAAAAAAAAGAGAGAGGGAAAAAAACTGAAAATCCTTAAGTTTAAGCCGCAGATTTTTAAATGGATTAATTTCGCTGCAATCGCAGCCATCTAAGGCGGGAAGGCAGGCAGAGCAAATTGAAAGCATCTCCATGTTTGCAGAATTGGGTCCAGAATGCTGAAATGTACTGGCACAGTTCTCTTTTAAAGTCAGAAAATTACCATTCATTTACATCACATGAAATACTTTTTTATGCTAGAAATATTCAAGAGACGTTCCTTAAATGCCTGCTAATGCTAGATAACATTTCTAACTTTCAACATTTTGCTAGACTTTGATATGACATGATAGGAATGCCTGCCAGTGAGGAATATTATATGTACCAGTAATCTCTTTTTATCACATATTTAGATTATATCATCCTCTTCTTAACCATCCTGAAGTAGTCTTTAAACAAGGTACTCAGTGTCGTAGGCTCCTATTTAGTATAGTTACACAAGCCAAACTTAGTAGCGCATATTTAGACTTTGTCTAGTATGACAGGATTTTTTAAGTGCCAATACATGCTCCCTACAAACAGTTTATCTTTTCCTATCTTCCACAAAGTTATATTTCCTAGCCTCCCCCTTCACATTTAGAGACTATATGTTCACCTCATTTACAATGTGTAATGTTTTGTTATTTCGATGCAGCTCCTGTGAATTGTACTTACATTTTGAAAGGGCTCAGCTGTGCTCCATAGCAGCCTGGCATTGCAAGAGAGCTAGTGGAGAGCTAGGACTTTGCCTCTTCTCCTTTTTTCCCTCAAATATTACCAAAATCCAAATACCTTTCTCCTGTTGTTTCTTTAACACAAAATTCACATCCTTCATTTCCTTGGCCCTAAAAAGCAGCAGCATTCAGCAACAATGCGAGATTTCTTTAATGCTTCAGCTAAGCCACTACGTATCTGGCATTCCATGTCCATATGCTAGAAATCAGCAATTTATGCTGTTGTAGAAGGTAATGTTGACACTCGCAGTTAACAGAGGGGGAAAAGTTGCTACACAGACTACAAATGGAGATTTAGCTGTTAGGAAATCTTTGTCTTTATTAGGGTGATCTCTTCCATTTTAAAAATACCAGGGAAAGAAATTTTAAAAAATTTCAGGAGCTGGCAGGCATATACCAGAGAAAAAAAAAAAGACAGGAAAAACAAAAATAATATTTGTGGCAACATCTGCTCCAGGTACAAAACAATGAGCTTGATACATACTTGGGCCATTTTACCATATAAAATTAGCGCCTGTTATGAAATGCATGTTACTAGTAAGCAAATAAAATGTCAGTGTTCCAGTTTGGATTTTCAAGCAATAATAAAGCACTGTATAAAAATGACTAGTGATCATATTGGGATATGTTTTTATATAGCAGAAAGAGAACAAAGAAGGTTTTTCAGTTGCTTCAGAATGATTGACAGTTCTAAGCATAACTGAACTTGAGAATATTTGTGGTATATTACAATTTATGTTTTTTGCAAAAACAAAATGTGTAAAGATGCTTTTCAGAAAAAATAGTTATGTTTACATTCAACTCTGTTTGTCCATAAGATAAACTGTTGAAGCCATAATTAAAATTAAAAAATTAAAAATCAACTCTTAAATTTTCTGTTTAACAGATAAACACTATCTGTAAATAATGAATTTTCTGTGCCCTTTCTGCATACATCTATAGCCTAAATAAGTAAGTTAATAGCAAATATTCAAAGTGCTTAAGATATGTATTTCCAGTTGCATAACATTTTCTTTGAAAATAACTATTTCCTACCTAATTTGGGAGGAAAAAACGAACAAACAAACAAACAAAAAAACAACCTACAGATTACATGAACTACATAATATCACAGAACTTCCTCATCTTTTATAATAAAATACTGAATCTTTTGAATTCAATCACAAAAACCCTAATGTCTTTTGCAATTCCAAAATTCACTACAATTTTATTAGTAAAAGAGTGTTTAATTAAGCTTGCAATGCAGTGTTGATCTTTTATAACAAAAAGATTCCTCCCATAAGAAACAATACTGAAAGCTTTGAGGATTTACATCATTAAACTCATACATAAAATATTTAAAACATATTAAACATTTTAGTGAGAACTAAACCATACCTTTCAATTAAAAATACAAGCCTTGTATGTAATTTTACAGTGAAACCTGATGTTTATATTCTCATGTTATTGTACATAATCTATAATAATAATTTTAGTAACTACAAGTGGCTACTTTTTATACTGCTATTTTGTATATGTAGGTACATTGTACTGAAAGTTGCACTATACTAAACATGTACATGATTTTTTTACGCACAAAAGTCTATATATTTTTATTTTCTAACTGGTTTAGGAAGCAAGATTTCTGCACTAATACTTGGAAGGATTTCGTGGTATTTTAGTGTAGGGTAAACACTTCTTACACCTGGAAAGAATGCCAACAGCTACAGCATGGAGGAAAAAGGGTGTTTCACAGCACACAATTCTGTCTTATGGCAGATTTTTTTTCAAATGATAAATGCAAGATTTATGAGGCTTCTTCTCATCAATCACTGTACTGATCTGGCCTTATAGAAGATCTACATGTTGCCAAAAAGCTGAGATCAGTGGACACCACATATGTTAACCTAGTTTAGAAGCCTAGATTCAGTGTAATCTGATTGCAATTTATCCATGCATGGCGCTGCCTGACATTAAGCTATCTTCAATTTTATAAACGGAAACAACTCTAAATGAATTGTCAATTGATTTGTAAATTTTACTTAGAGTAATTTTCTTGCTCCTTCTAAAAAAGTATTCACACTTTAATTTAGAGATTCTGGTTTCATGCAGTATATGATTTCTGTTTAATGTGCTGAAGATCAATCCTCTGTGCAGTTATATGACACAAGGTAGTACAGCGATACCTATACCAAGGAAGCTGGGAGTGTTTCTCAGTTTCTGTGCTGGGTGCATTTCCATGCTGCATGCCCTCTTCATGTTGGGCCATGTAGTTACAGCAGAAGCTATGGATCTGAACATACATCTGATCTGGTCAAGCAACCAGACTCCAGTAGATTGTTATAGGAATTTGTCAGACTGCTTTCTGAATACAAGAATTTTATGCTTTGTCCAGGTTTGTATGCAGCATCTACAATGGAAAGATATTTAGAATCATTGCGTCAACCATTGTGTCAATCATTGTGTCATAGCCTATGTGTCAACCCACTTTCATCCTCCTGAAGACAGCAACAGTAAACCCAATGTCCTCATTATGCTGGAAGTCTGGAAATGAGTGTGGTTGTATCGTCAGGTGTCCACTGTTTCAATCTTAGCAAGGAGGTCTACAGTTGCTGTAGGTAGTCCACGAAGAAAGACCCTTAGAAACCAGGGAAACAAAACGTTGTAGACGAGCAAAGAACTCTTAGAATAATTGGGTTTGATGACTTCCCCATAAACATCCTTGCATAGGTTCCATTAAGAGAGATTGGCAACTGTGGTGTTACTATATTTGCAATTTGCAAAAACATAGAAAATATGGGAAGGTAAAGAATAACACAAAATCTGAACTCAGTCTACACAAGCAACCAAGAAACATGAGCTTGGATGGATGTCCTTAAATGATTTTTGGCCCAAGATATGATCAGCCAGATTACATGGATGTGCAATCTAGCGCTATGGATATGTGGCAGTAGTAGCTTTCTTGGAATCTATGAGGCAACCAATAGTTTTAGTGTCATGAAACAAGATGGATGTATTGGAAACAAGCACGAAACAAGTTCCTCGTAAGGGGGTGTCAAGAGGCAGGAGACCTTTTCTCCATTAACACTAGCGACAGGACCCGCGGGAACGGGGTTAAGCGGAGGCAGGTGAAGTTTAGGCTTGACATCAGGAGGAAGTTCTTCACAGAGAGAGTGGTTGCACACTGGAACAGGCTCCCCAGGGAAGTGGTCACTGCACCGAGCCTGACTGAATTTAAGAAGAGATTGGACTGTGCGCTTAGTCACATGGTCTGAACTTTTGGGTAGACCTGTGCGGTGTCAAGAGTTGGACTTGATGATCCTTAAGGGTCCCTTCCAACTCAGGATATTCTATGATTCTATGATTCTATGAAGTCACACTCCATTCTAATTCAATTTGTATTTTCATGTTATATTGTACCAAAAGTATATTAAGTATATTACCAAAAGTATACTACCAAAAGTATACTCAACTTCTGCTCTAGCCTTCAAAATGCATTAATAGCAGCAGCAGTATAGTCTACAGGGAATTGATGAAATTTGTGGTGATAGATCCAAGAAAGTTCTCCCACTCCTTTCCTTCTCCTGTTAATTTTCCTCTAGACATGGGGAGACAACTAAGTCATGTATGATACTGAACTTCTTAGTTCTGTGAAAAAAAATATAAATAAATAATAAAAGATAATTTAAAAAAAGAATGGAATGGTGGCATCTTTCAGTGAACATCAGAGTCTCTCTTAAAGAGCAAGAGATGATAGGTAAAATATTGAACTTGCAGTGCAGGATAAAACTTTTTTTTTTTTCACTAGAAATCCTGGGTTAGAGCTACAAAGGGGCTGTTTATATTAGGAAAAAAAAAAAAAAAAGTATAAGTTTTCAAGGGTGGAAATTACAGTGTAGGCACAATAGGAGAATTTTTACCATTGTCCCAGAGAACCAAGAAAAAGTACAGAAAAACGTGGTTGGTTTTTTTTTTTTTTTTTTTTTTTTTTTAGTAGAATATATTCACAATGGCATATTTGCATGAAAAGCCCATAAATACACTCAACCTTTGGCTAATGTTGCTGACAGAGAAAAAAATATATATATAATTTCCTGGAATCAGGAATGTCATTGTGTGCTTTATGTACTCACCTTGATAGTTTGTTATTTGTTGAGAGCTGAACAGAATCAGAATCAAATTCAGCCATCCTCTGTGGCTCCAGGGCAGTTTGATTCAGACACAGGAGTGGAGTAAATGTGACACAGAAATTCACTGGTCAGTGTACCACAAATGAAGTGGTACAAATATCCTGCTGTATTCAGACAGGCTTTCCAGAGCAGGACTTGATAGGATTTGAAGATGGAAGATTGCCTTTGGCATATCAAAGGAGGGCAACTGTTCCAAAACTAGAGGGGAGAATGGATGAAGACACTAAAATGACAAATCCAGAAATAATGGATGAAGGTTTTCAGCCTATTGGAAAAGAAGATGGTCTTTCTTGATGTAACATTTTTTTGTGCTCAGGTGAAACACAAGAACCAGCCATTGAATATATTTCCCTGTTGGTGCCACATCTGTATGGCTTTGCCATTGCTTGTTTTACATAAATACCTCAACAATGAAGTGCAAATCACTGCAGGAAAAACTTCCCACTGCAGATTTGTTCTGAGGCAGATTGTAGCCTGGGAATAGAAAACGCAAAGTCTTATAGTTGCCAACATTTGACAATCACAGTAAGTCTCTTTGCCTCACTGAGAGGGAGAGCAAGGGGAGCCCAAATGTCTGAATCTGTGGCATCTAATGAGCAGGAACAAAATGACTTCAAACTGTTAACGAAGTAAAATTCATTTTTTCCAAAGCTACATTTCATATGGGCCATTGCAGATCAAAACCTAGTAAAGCTAAAACCTAGTCAGAACTGAGCATATTTTTTATTTTTCCATTTGAAACCTGGGATTATTTCCTCCAGGCATTTGGAAGGACAATGCTAGCAGGACCTTGTTTGCCAGTAAAACTCAGTTTTGGAAACCATCATCAGTCAGCATGAAAATGGGCCCAACGCTATGGAAATGAGCTCATTACTATTATTTTTTTGCTGGCACTCACACAATTTGTGCTTTTAGAATTTTGAAAAGCAGGACATGAATTGCAAAGAAAAAATGAGTTAACAATATTAAACAGTCAGTTGCTAATTACTGAGCAATCCAAACCTGCGTCTGGAATGACATTCTCAATCATCCAGCTGGACCTCAGGCCATATGCTATCCTAGATCCTCATGTATAGCTCCTGCTACTGTCAAACACTGAAGTACTGGGTAGAAAGTTCAGCATACAGATTAAAATATGGTCAGAGCTCTGCAGATACCCTAAAGAGAATAATGAATATCTGCAATGTATCACCAAAAGTAAAGGATAACAGCTGTAGACAACAAGGTATGAAATCACTCTGAATCATTGTACTTGTTTCACTCCCATCACTTTTTTGGAACAGAAGTATCCATAACTCCAGCATTGTTTTTTATTTTATTTTTTTCCCCATAAGGATGTCACTTACAGAGATTTAAAATGTTACTTCACATCCTACTACCACATTTTCAGCTTTCATAGATCACTTTTGTAATTGCTCAATGAAATAAATGGAGTTTATGATCTACTTATTGATCCCGAGGTATGATACTTGGCAGAATAAAACAAAAAGAAAATTCAAATATGATGTAGGAAGTTTTAATGGTACAATTCCAAGGATAAAAATAATGCTAAAACTATTATTCCCCTAAGTACAAAAAGCCATTTACCTTTAGCTCTAGGCTTCTGCTTGGTCCTAGATAAAATATTAACTTTTAATTTATTTGAATTGAATCCCTTATCACATTTTTTTTTTTTTTTCAGATAATGCCCCAAACATGTATATTTGTTAAACTAAACAGATATTTTATAGTATCAGTTTCTTATAGTAGTACAATTTCTTACATTCATGTTGTATTATCCTGTATATATCAAAAATATCCCATCATAAATTAATTGTGAAATAACTGAAACATGACTTTAAAAAACAAAGACCTGATTTGTATTTGCACATGCACATTTGCTTACCCGTGTCGCAATTACAAATTATTTCAGCCTGGATCAGAGATTTTGGGCCTAAGCTGTTCTTTTGGATGCATGGTTATAATCCTGACCTGTTTTAAACTGTGGCCAGTGAAAGGATGTATATTGGGAATTTTACATGAGAGAAGTCTGCCATGGCAAGACCCCCAAATACTCTGTAGTTTCTATAAAGTGTTGTTTCCATGATGCTTTCTTTTGTCCTTAATTCTTGCTCATGGGTCAAGTATGGTCAAGTAAGCATATTTAAGTAAGAGTTAGAGCAACTAGTCAAAGCAGAAACTCATAAAGTAGAAAACATTGTAATACACAGATTCATTTTACACATTACGAATTCTTCCACTACTATAAAAATATAAGTCCTCTGTATACAGATTCATTAAGCACTAGATAATATGTGATTCAAGTATTTTTATTTAAGACAAATCCTCTATGATTTGGACTAATATTCTTTGTGCAACTAGTCAACATTGTATTTTTGAAAGATGAATTTGAAAGAAAGATTATTACACTAGCTTAAAGCTGCATATTTACACATTCACCTCCCATATTCATTAAATATTTTCATGCAGAAAACAGTAAAGAAAAATCCTGTGGAAAGCTCAAATCCTAAGCAATTCATTTTCCACTTTAAGAAAAGAGTCTTGGTGATCAGTACCAGCTGTATTACTGCTTTCCTTGCAGGAATTATTAGTCCTTTCTTAAATTGTTCTATTGAAAATCTGAAACATACAAATTTTACATTACAGTAATATTTAATAGAGAGCTGAGAACTGCAAGACAGTTTACAAGTGGAGCTACTATTATACTTGCAATATCTTTTCATTAAAAAGGTAACAAGATCAATTAATTGCTTCATGATAAATGTTTCTTTTTTTTTTTAAACAAAACAAAACAAAAACACTGTTGTTTTCCATACAAAACAATGTAAATACCATATACTGTATCAGTAGTAGTCTGGCTTGAAATACTGCCTTTCTCTTAAAAGATGTTTATGATGTAGATATATATTCTGCATTCTCATGTTCTAATTCATGTTATAGTAGCTTAACAAATCAAGGAACTCTAAAGAACTCCCATAAATGTATATGCCATTTTTGTGAAAAAACAACAAAAAAACAACAAACAAACAAAAAAACACCCTTCCAGAGAGTTTCTTCAAATTTAACACTTTCACAATAAATTTGTAGATTGTAAAACATAGCATATGACAGATCGTATTAATTTGAAGGGGAAAATAATTTCACGTTTTTAAACTGAACATGCGTTTACTTACAAATTACATTATAATTACAGCATTTTGTCCTCCCTGTTAGTGATGCATACCAATACAGAAACCTTGAAAGAAATCTGCAAAAAGCCTGATGAAAATGTAAATAATATCCAACATCACTCAATTTGATTTAAAGTGATTATAAAACTTGCAATAGCTAAAAGGTATTGATTTAAAAAATAAATTTATACTTTAAAGGTGATGATGTAGTACAGAATAGATGGACATTCAAATTATCTATTGCTTTACTCTTAATGATTAAGTGCAATTATTAATTACATTATTCATCTATTTTATAGCCATCTGCACATATCTTCAGAACAAAGTATATTAATATCTGAGAATTAAAGCCAGAGATAGAAACTATATCCATTATGCTTTTGAAATACTTATTTTTAAGAGAATACCCTTGTAATCTGTTGAATACAGGAAATGACTTATTTTTGCAGTAAAAGTAATCACAAATTTGTTCAGAAAAATATCAACTTATTTAGAAATACGATTTTTGGCACCGTGAAGTTGTAGATGCATGAAGGTAGAATCATGTAGAAACATGAAGGTAGATGCTGTTGTTTGCACCCTTACTCAGAAGACAAGCATATTTTTCTTTGATATGGCTGTTTTAGTTTCATTTTTCTGACCTATTCAAAACTCATGTTGAGTTTTGAACCTCATGTTCATGTTTGAATCTTTTGGATCAAAATGTACTGTCCAAATTACATATGAATGAAATGAAATACAATCTGTACAACCGCAAAGCTTGGGAATGTTACTGAAAAAGATTCTGTTAAGAGTTTTCCTCTTTTAGGTTTTGGAAAAGCATAAGGGCTTCAGTAGGATGTTTATTGGGGCTCAGGTAGAGTATGAAGTTCCAACCTTCTCTAGATGAATGTTCCCACATATGTCATTATTACGGAACACAGGTTTTGATCCACATCAGGCAGCCCAGCAGGTATGAGGAAAATACATTTTTTTTTCCTAATCTCAAACTGTGACAAGCAAAGTTTTCACTGTCTCCAGATTAGGATCAGGAGATGAAGATAAAGATGCTAAAAAGTAGCAGGTGGAAAGTCTCATTTTGAGAAGAACAAAATTCAAGTTATTCTTCAGGAAAATATTCTTCTGGAAAACCAGGGCATTTTGTGTCTAATACAGACTATGATCTGTATCTGTAGCATGTAAGTGATCAAAAACAAGAGGTTACAGGCAGCTGATAAAAATCCACTTCTGGGTAGAATACTGCAGAATTAGTACAAGGTTTTATTTTATACTAGCTACAGTTAGTAATTCCCACATGTGGGTGATTAAAGGATATTTCATGTTTCTTGAATGTGTTGCATATTCTTGCCAAACTCACCACAGGAGTTGCTCCAAACAGGATAGCAGGCTCCTGTATTTGCAGTTTCAGAGGGTGGACAGCATGTCCTGTTTAGGAAGTGGCCTGCAATAATACTGCTACCATTGAGATAGTACTGCTAACATTGTTAGCAGGTTGGGAAAGGAGTGCAAATGCTAAGGCAGTTGTCTGCATCAGTAGGAAAAGCTGAGCATTCTACAGATCAGAGATTTGTCAAATCAGTGCCCAACGCTGGACAGCTGGATTTTCCTGGCATTTGCTCATACTGCCCATGGACATTTTTGTGACAGTGCAAAATGCACTTAAAGTTAAAAAATGTACAATATTGAGCAAAGATGGAGTAACTATAGGTATCCACACACAAACATGCTTTTACACTCCAATTTAGAAACTAGTTTCTAGAATATATGCTTTGATTTCAATGAGTGTTTTAAAAATATGCTGTCAACAAACCCCTGGAATAAAGATGGTGCACAGAGCAGAAATTTTACCCTCATATGGTAAAGATAGAGAAAAATATTCTTAACTCTGTACATATAATGTCCTCTGCAGGAAGAATCAGATGTGCAATTTCTAATGTTCATCGTGGTTTATTGGTAATAATCAGTACTTGCATAAGGCATTTAGAAAAGGCAAACAGGATCTCTTATATAGTACGTGGTATTGCACAGAGTATGGATTTTATAAAAATAAATGATTTTTCCAGAAATATCTCTTAAGAAGTTTTGAAACATTGCATAATTTGCATCTGGGATAATGGGTTTCTCATTAATAAATATATAAATCATAAATCATTTATTCATACGGAGTAATGTAGCAGTTTATTACATACTGCGTGAATTTTGTAATCAGGGAATCCCCTGATGAAAAAATAGCACAATATTAATTACCAGCACCATCTGTGCTAAACAATAGGAAAAACAATATTTTAATACAATGACTTCATGCATGTCAGTTATCTTCAACATTAAACCCTGCAGTTTTGTTGATGTGGTTTACCTTCTACTCATTTAAATAACTGATGTTCTTACAAAGGTTAAAACCATGAATAAATGAATTAAAATTAAATATACTGAAAAATACCAATAGATACAGCATGGATCAAGCTCATTCATCAAATCAGTGCTTGTACAGGATTAGATACACATATACTTATACATACATTTTTATATTTACCTACATATGTTTCCATAAAAATGATTATTTACATGCTTGTTACCTGCAAAAGTGTTATGTTCATCTTCTAAGAGCCAGTTTATTTATTTATTTAATTTTAATTAATAGTTTTTTTGAAATAAATAATTCTCACAACGTAAATATGAAATACGTCTACTTGGCAAACTTCATGCGTATAAGTTGTTTTGATGTACCCAAAACTATTTAAGCTACTTTTAGCATTCTGGAAACTTGCTGAATTTTCCACTATATCCTGTCACCCTCAGCAAAAAGAAGAAATATGAGTTCAGGAAAGTTTACATTCTCTCAGAATGATGGAAGTAAATGTTATTATAATATCCAGGTATTAATATTGTTTAATGAGTTATTCAGTGTTAAAATATGTTAGCTGATTCAAAATTACCCTTATTGACATACAGCCTCCTTGAAAAATGCTGCCAAAGGAGCAAGCCAGGGGTAAAATGATAAGGACAGAATTCAAATTGTCTGGTGGAAAACAGGACTGACTTAGTTCCAAAGTCCCTCACCCATACCCATGCCTACATTACTCATATGCAACATCCTTATTTCTGTACATTGTGTTTACAAAGCTCTGGGCATTTAGTATACTTAGTATACTTGCTTTCATCAAGTTCTGATTATATTTAAACATGTCCACTACCAGAATTTATTCACGTATCTATCACATAATGTCATTGTCAATTGATTTGCCACTTCACACATAAAATGCATATGAATTTTTCAGTTCTTTCAGCCTTCTTTGGCATTCATATGTATAAGTCAGTGCTCTAAATACAGTAGGCTATGTTCCAGAAACGTGCTTTTATTTTTGCATGTATACACTTTTGGTGATAATAAGAATTTATTTTAATTTTATATTTTATTTTATTTTATGTTATTTTATTTTATTTTATTTTATTTTATTTTATTTTATTTTATTTTATTTTATTTTATTTTATTTTATTTTATTTTATTAGGAATTTTCACTTGCTGATATACTTTTTCATAGGTATTGTGGATAACATTGCAAAAATTTACAGGAGAGGAGACAGTAATGAGACTCTCAAAGCTTTAGGAACTGCCCAGAGCATACACTTACTATAGCTGATGGCTATTGTTCATAGCCATCATCTCACCTATTGAAGAGTAGTGTGAATTCTCCCAGCCCCTGGGCAATTTGTTCTCCCAAGGCCTCCAGAAAGTTGCAGGTTGTTCTGCAGCAGCATGGTCTGTGCTTACCTGTGGCTGGAAGACTGTACAAAAGACACACTGCTCCTTGCTCTCTGCAGTGTCTTTCCCTTCCTTCAGGGAGGTTGCTGATTTTTGCATGTTTTTCCTGTCACATATGCAGTGCCCCAGCACTGCTGTGCTAGAGAAGGGTATGGCTTTGCATGCTTTGCACTTGCCTTTTCCTGGAGTTGGGTCATAAGCCAAGAAGACCCCTCAAACAGAACTGTAGTTCTCTTTAATGCTCAGCATCTGAAACCAAGCCACAAAGGAAGACTGCACTGTGACACACTGGTACACAACAAATATTGTGACATCCCCAAATACTGTCTTAGGGCTTCTATAGACTCTTGCTGTCAGTACAAGCTGAACCTATTCAGGTATTCGTCTCCTTGCCAGGGCTATCTCGGCTTGCTAGGAGAGTTGTAAATCTATCTCATCAGATACTCCATAGGGATGCCTAACCATTGCAAATTCAGTCTAATTTCTTTTTCTCCCTCATTTTGATGTATGCTTGTGGCCACTGCTCCATTTCCATATCAATAACTCTCTTCTCTAACCATCCTGGCTATTCTTCCCTCCCAGTGTTTTCTGGGGGTAGTTGAAAAGATTTATTTCTCCCTTGCAATCTAACAGTTTTCTCAGTTGTGAACATGACTCCAGGCTGGTATCTACTTCCATACCTACATCTTTCATATCTTTTCTCCTTTCATGCTTCTGTGATCTTGCTAAATTTGTTAATTAAAGGGAGCCTCCTCAGAAATATTGCACAGACTTATACATTTTTCTCCTTAAAGAAAATCTCCTCCTCTAATTTTCCCAAGCTTCTGTTATTCAGTGCTACCTTTTCCAAACAGCAGTCTAGACTGCAATTTGGCCATTATGTAGAAATCACTTCTTGCTGTTAGTGACTAAGTGACTACTTCTTTTTGCTGCCTGTATTTCATTATTTTTTCTTACTCTCTTTGACCTACGTGGTTCTTCTGACAACTGTAGATTTCTCACATATGTGGATCGTTTCTATGGCTCTATATATTTAATTTATTTTTTTAATCTCCTTCCAATATATTATTATAGATAGCTTTACTCCTGCCTAATATAACACGCTTTTCACTTTTTAGTGGTGACTTCTGCTGTGCAAGAAGTCTTTTCTACTGTGTTTTTTTCAGGTCTCCTCAGTTCTCTTTTTAATGTATTTCTCCCCTCATATAATTCCTTCCCCTTGCTCTTTTCTTCCTGGTTGTTCCTCCATTCTTAGTTGAATGGTAATTATTTATGAATAATGATGCTGTATTATTTAACTTTTTCTATTCTACAATGACTTATCATTATTATCTTCACCTTTTTTGACTAGGCAAATACAAAATCTTAGGCCCTTTGCTACAACATTGGTGGAAAAATATATTGTCTCTATGAAGACTACCTTTCAATTTTGTTTCAGTGATTCAGATTTTTCAGTTTTCTTTTCAGCCCTTAGTATAATTTCTCCCTTGCCTTTTTAATTTTTCTTCACTGGTCATATTCCATCATGAGAACATCATGATGTTCCATCATGAGAACATCAGAATGAAAGATACTTCATACAGTATAGAACAGCTCTCAGTTGCCTTGATCATCCAGAGATGACATGCTGTTATGATGTACTGTTGATGATGGTGAACAGAGAGATGTTATGCTGTACTTTAGTTACCAGAACAAGCTATTTTTGAAACATGAATGTTACATTCAAATATTATTAAAGTCCAATATTTAATATCTCCCAGCCTGAAAAACAATAACAAAGATGTACATCATTCTAATGGAAAACTGAAGATACACAAATTCTGTTCATGCTCTTGCTTATGAACGTGAAATATTAAGGACTCTTACTTGAACATCAAAAATCTTCAGAAAATGTCTGGCTGTAGAAAACATATACTTTCTGAATTACTACTATACTGCCAAATGCATAAGTTTTAAAATACCAAGCAGTATACTGACAATCTGCCAATACAGGATTGTAATATTTAATTTGCATTAGAAATAGCAAAATACTGTAAATACAATAAAGAAAGACAGTGATATTGTCTTCTAACAGATGAACCCTCAGAGATGGGTTAATCTCCCAAGTAAATTTGAACTTACTGTCAATAAAGATATGCAGCTGACACATACCTTTGCAGTTTGGCAAAAGAGCCATCTCATTATCAGCCCAGTCCTTAGCTGCTGTTTAGTGACACAAGTTTTGTAAGCGGAGGGAGAACCACAGAATGGCTGAGGTTGGAAGGGAACTCTAGAGGTCACCTGGTCTTACCCCCTGCTTAAACAGGGCCACCTAGAGCATGTTGCCCAGAGACACAGCACTGGAATGAACTTCAAATATTTTAGGTTTTGGGAGTACTTTGAATCTCACTGAGCCTCATCTGAGTACTCTTTAAGCATGAGCTGAGCACCAGTAAGTTACAGAAAAGCCAGCTATATTATTCAGGGGGAGTAGTAAGTACAGACAGTAGAGCTCCAACTCTGTAACACAGCCTCCTGAAACCTTGGTTACTGCTTTGTGGTGGTGGAACATCATTAAATACTTAGAATACATTGAGTATTGATTGAATATATCAATATTCAAACCATATGTTGCATGCATATAGAAATGTATTACGTGTTCAGGCTTCATATTTAAGATTGTGAAGGAAAAGCTTAAATTAATCTTGTTCTCCAACTGCCCAGTGTCTAACCAAATATACAGACAAAACTATCTAATTCTATAAATAATTCTATATAAATTCTATAACTGATATTTTAAAATGTATTTTGTTAAATTGTTTGCTATCCAATTTATTTCAGTATTGATCTTATCCTGTTTTTAGTGATTCTTCAGACTCCTGATAGAAGGTTTTTATTAGGATCTTCTCAATGTATATAAAATGGCTTCCCAAGGATGACGTATTTTCAACACTTTTCTTGAAAAGAGAGTACTTTTGTGAAGAATGAATATTTTGTTCAGCCACTAAGCTTCTGACTTATTACCTACACCAAATGCCCAAGAATCATGAGCTAGTATATGTTGTTTTGTAAATTAGAACCCACTTATGTAAATAGTGCATTTAAGAGTGCAGCTTTTTTTAAACTTATGTTACATCTCAGCACACATTTTTAGCTAATAGTCTTTGTACAGCTGAGACGTACTGGTAAGGTATTTATACACTTGTGGGTTGGTAAATAAATCACTTCTAATGAGGCTTTCTAAATAACTCCTCTCCAGTTTTTCTTTAGATAACACAAACATTAGAAATGGGACATTACTGCATTTAGTTACCAAGCAAAGGTTAAGATTGTTTTGTAGTTCATTTCTTCTAAGAAGGGAAATCCACTTTAAATGCACCAAATTTTCTTTTATTCAGTGTTTGCAGGATTCTCTGTATATTCACCATCATGGCTAGATGAATTCTTCTGTTGTTCATAGGAACAAAGTGTGAAAATAATGGAAAATAATGTATAAAACTGAGGAAATCTGCTATGTGATTTGTTCCAAGGTACAACTCTGCTTAGAACAGCTGAGCAGGCAAAGGATATTGTGATAATGTACATTACAATAGTATGTTTTAAACTTGAGTTTGAGATTAGTATATTACAGTACAGTATAGTATAGCACAAGAGATTGTGTACATAATGTAAACTGTTGCTTGATACATTTTAAATAAGTCATTAAAGAGACCAAAACATGTAACAAAAATGTGTACACCTTCTCAATATTTAGATGCTATATGGGTTCAAGATATTAACTTGTGAATCTTGAAGTTGGATATTTTGTTGCTTTATTGACAAAACGTTCTTCAAATCATTCATCCTGGTGGCTCATCTTGCTTATTTTCTACCATTATGCATGCACTTTACCAATCATGAAATATAGAGTAGATCTTTATGAAGTGTTGATATGTTGCCATAATTCTTTGTTCAAAACAAGAAATGGCTATGTACTGCTGATGGGAAATAAGGTTAAACAACTTCTTAACACTTATATACATATCAGTATAAGTAGCTTCATTTCTCAAAATTTGCTAAACCATCAAATTAAGGAAATGTAATTTTCTATCAAATTAAGGAAATGTAATTTTCTTTGGACTTTGAAAATTACATTGATTAGACTCATCAGCTAGGACTTATGAACATGAATATATGGCATTTTCAGAAATAAGCATAATAAATTTATTGCTGGCAATTATTGCAATTAATAATAAAAACATATGAATTGGTTTCTGTTTCATATGTGATAGTCTGTCATAAGTGAAATTCAAATAAAATGAAATTCATGTCCTAAAAAGGGCAGGAGCAGGTAGTAAAAAAGTATATTTTAAGAGCTATTAGGTTTCATTCTCTTAATCATAAACATCAGTTACACACATAAGAACAAATTAATGCTATGAATAGTGTTCTGATACATTTTATTAATGAATGTGAAAGATAGAGACACAAAATTCTGAGCATCAGTGAAATCAAGTTATATTTAGTAAGTCAGCATTTCTTTAGCATTTATTTTAAAATGGAATTGCAACAAGCTGTTTACCAGGTACTGAAACTAAGGGACTCAAGTCCCTCTAGACTTGCTTGGAAAATCTTGAAGCTACAGTGCAGTGCCAAATAGGCTTGAGATGAAATAGGGTCTGGAAGCTGCCCATATTTAAACATTACTTTCAGTTGAGAGGCAGATCAGTCAAAAAAAAAAAAAAAAAAAGAGGAAAATGCATGAACACAGAAGCAAGGAATAACACTGCCAAGTGTTTCACTGCAGTGCATACTCTACCACTCTTGTAATAACAGGCATGGACACCAGTTAAGAAAGATTTCTTTGTTCTGGATAACTTGTCAAAACATGTTGTGGTTTAAGAAAATGAAGAGAGATCTAGTTAGCTCTAACTGACTCTTAACATCTGCTAAACTTGAGCTATATTTTCGACCCTTCTCAGAAAATCTCTCCTGTGCTCAGAGGAAAGCACAAACAGCAAAGAAGAAAGTTTTTCCTTGATCTCTGAAAAGGCACCAGCAAAAACCCAGAAAAAAAAAAAAAAGTGTAATAGAAGAAGCAAAACAACAGAGAAGGAAAAAAAAAGAGGGGGGGGAGGGGAATGGGAAGAGAGTAAAAAATCAGTTCCTACAAAGAAGTGTTTTCCATCTCCCATTTGATAGAGTAGCAGTAGGGCAATGAGAAAGACCATTTACATATCATAAATAGACCACTTATTTGCAGAGTTGGAGGCCAAGAAAATTTTCCAATTCTAGTTTTGTCAAGGTCCACCTATACACCAGCTTATGAGAAAGAGATTAGAAAGAGGTTGGAAAGGTGGGAAGGTAGGAAAGGAAGATATGCCTTTATCAACATTGTCATGAACAAATCTTCATGAACAAATTTGCAGAATCAACTTTTCTCAAAAATGTGGTAAAAAATAGATTTTGAACAAAGTCAAATTTATCTGCGTATTTTCTTTGTTTTGAGCATTTTTTCACCACCTATAATCGCAGTATGTGAAGACTAGGTAATATTAGAAAACATGTATGGCAAAGTAGCAGTGGCTATGGTTAGGTAGATTTTCCAACTTAGTCTATTTAAATTCAGTTTTACAAATTTACTTTAAAATTATGTTTACTTGAGTCATGTATAGAATCAAAAGCCCTTTGAGAAGTATTGTAATTTCAAGATTATTTAATATTAATTTAATTTTACTATCAATCAAAGGCTGTACTATGTAGCATGCTTTTGAGTGCCAGAAAAAATAATCCTTTATTACTGTTGTTGTTTCATCAACAAGAGAGTCATATAGTGCATTACCTCCATAGGTCAAGCCTGCTGTGCACTCTGGGGTGCCTTTGTTCTCCTCTCTAAGTGCACTGGCTACCAACTTCCCCATTTCCCTGTATTCTGCAAACTTTGCAGCTCATTCACCTCCTTACTTCATTGTAGAGATTCTAGATACATCTCTTGTTCTCTTCTCCCAGACTAGGATACATTCTAGAATATCTTATTCTACCTTCATGCCAGAAGTTTTGTGTGCCATTTTCCTATCCTGTGGGATTTTCCTATCCTCTTACCATTCACCATTCTAACGGCCATTCTCTGTGTCTTGAAAACAATCTATTCAGGAATTTCCATATTTTAAAATATGGAAAGAGATGTGTGCCAAGTATTATGCTAGAAAGCTATAGACTGCTACAGAGGTGCTTTTAGATTCTGGACATGGCAATCAGAGTTCCATGTCTTTCTGGACATGGACACTAAGAAAAGTAACTGGGTTTGACCCAATGACTCACAGAAATTCGTCAAATATAAAAACCCAGGTATTGGTTTTACTAGCAGAAGTAATCAGAAATGCCATCAATCTGGGTATTGAATCTCCTCTCAATGTAATAGTTATGTTGTTGTTACTCCTTTGAACAACATTGCTGATAACCTATAGGTAGCAATGCAAAGCTGTTTTTCTTAGAATAATTTAAAGATGTAGTTAAACTACAAAGCCTACTTATAATGGAATCCCCATTTATTACAAGCAAAACTGCAATAACATTTTGTTATTCAATGGTAAATATATATATATATATATATCCATAAATAGATGAACTCAAAGTTATCTGAGTAAAGTAGTTGTATTTTTTGCTTTTCTTAAGATAAGCTCTTGTTAGTCTGGATAGGTACAATTCTCCTTTGTCATTTTCTCCATCATCTTGTTTCTACAATACCATGTCAAAGTTGACTGATAGGAAATTATTTCTATAAAGGTATATATTGCCATTTGATGTTATATAATTACTATTGGATGTTATATAATAACTATTGATACATACAGAATAGTAAAATCAAACTATGTATTTTAAAGGGAGATATGAACATCCCTGGCTTATTATTATATACATTTTTTATCATAAACTCATATACTTATTATAAGATAGATAAGAAAAACACTCTATCCTGTGAATTGAAAAACAAATATTTCATAGTAAAAGAACTAAAAATAATGATTTTTTTCCAAAGGTTACCACTAAGTCAAGTCAAAGGTTTTCTTGAATACATACACACATGTAGTGTTATGCATTTGGGCAGTTTGTAGATGATGAGAGTCACTAGATTTAATATACTTCTTAGTACAGAAAGGCATTACAGTTTTGATTTACATGTTATATATGTATGCAGTTTTCAGTGCACACAATTATGTTTTAATATGTCTGCTATACCTTTCTGAAACCAACTAACTGGAAGACCAGCTGGAGATCTTTTCGAAGTATACCCCATAATCTTGAAGGGAGGGTATTTTTATTTTTCTGGCCAGCAGTAAATTTTCTACCTCAGTGGCATGGCTTATGGTGCAGTATTAAAGATCCAAGCTTTCACAGCAGGTTGTATTGGCTATGTAAGCTTACACTGATTAAGCTTCTAGGAAGAAAAAGTCAAATGTAAACACACAAAACAACAACACTAATTCTCAATTGAACTTAGCTAAATCAATGAAATGTGAATTGTGAATTTATCTCACTTTAATGTACATTATACAACTAAAACCAATTTAATAAATGGTCAAATCCATAGCCATAGATTAATCTATATTGATATTTCCTGTGTAGTATTATTTCTACTTCCCAGCACAAGATATCCAATACCATTACTCTGTCAGTTGACAGTCACATTTGATTCTTTTATTAAAATCCCGTATTGCATTACTGCTAGACTGAACAAGAAGCAAATTTCCATATGGGAAATTTTGGAAGAAATGTAGAAGCAGGTCTTATTATTATTATAACAAAAAACAATAATATATATTCTCTTCTGAAATACCAAATCTATTGATACATCCTATACAAAAAATAAAATAAAATAAAATAAAATAAAATAAAATAAAATAAAATAAAATAAAATAAAATAAAATAAAATAAAATAAAATAAAATAAAATAAAATAAACAAATCAAAAATTGCCACTAATTACTGAAGAATCTCACTTGGAAAATAAAGCCAAGATAGGCAGTAACCTGGATGCTACCTTACCTGCATGACTGCAAGTTCCCATCTAGTGGTTGCTTCGAGCATGCATATTTTTCATGTGTCACTGCTCTTTTCCTAATCAAGGTGAATTGACAGCATTTTATTGACATTCATCACCTATAAATAATGATTACCTGAAAATTATGAGGAACCTTCTAGCACTGTTGGTCTCCTCCCACTCCCTAGTCACGCATACCACAGCATTCAGTTATGGCACATTCCTACTCAACGCAATGCTGGAGACATACTTGAAAATACAGCCCTTTCAATATTTTCTCTTATTCCTTTGGGAACTTCATAAGTTTCTTTCAAACTGATTTTATTCATAAAAAACAGCAGCTTTGCAAAACTGCATTTCTTATGACTCCTCAATTTTGCCAGACTTCCAATGAAACCCAAAAAGAGCTTCCTGGCAGCCCACAGGGTATCCCACTTGGCTGTCTGATGGACCCCAGCTTCCTTATTCCTATGCTTACACTCTCTGTATAACAATTCCAAAACTGGGAACAAACTGGAACCTGCCCAGGGAAACTGTGAATGCCCCATTCCTGGAGATATTCAAGACCAGGTTGTACAAGGCCCTGGACAACCTGGTCTGGTGGGAGTTGTCCCTGACCATGGCAGGGAAGTTGGAACTGGATGATCTTTATGATCCCTTCCAACCCAATCTGTTATATGATTCTATGAACAGCTGGAATCCACAAATGGACAGCACTCCCATGTGAACTTTTCCCAGTGTCCCGAACCTTGAGATCTATGAGGACCCAGATCCTCCCAGAGGAGGCAGACGATAGATGATTCTCTTTTCCATTTCAGCTTTGAAGAACCTAGTAAAAAGAGAAGCCATAAAAAGCCCAAAACCTTACAGTTTGGTTTCTCATTCAGTTCCACACAGAGTTTTCCATATTTTCTTGAATGAAAAAAAAAAATATATATATGTATATATATATAATATATATAGTCAGTTGCGGGAAGTGATTGTCCCACTCTACCCTGCGCTGGTGCAGCCCCACCTCGATTACTGTGTCCAGTTCTGGGCACCACAGTACAAAAAGGACATTAAACTGTTGGAGAGTGTCCAGAGGAGAGTGTCAAAGATGGTGAAGAGCCTAGAGGGAAAGACATATGAGAAGCCCCTCAGATCACTGGGCGTGTTCAGCCTGGAGACGAGGAAGTTGAGGGGGGACCTCACTGCAGCCTACAACTTCCTTGAGAGGGGGAGTGGAGAGGCAAGTGACCTATTCTCTGTAATCACCAGTAATAGGACCTGCAGGAATGATGTTAAGCTGAGGCAGGGGAAGTTTATGCTGGACATCAGGAAGAGGTTCTTCACTGAAAAGGTGGTTGCACACTGGAACAGGCTCCCAAGTGAAGTACAAGTGAAGTCGCTACACCAAGCCTGTGATTGGACTTTAAGAAGTGATTGGACTGTGCACTTAGTCACATGGTCTAAACTTTTGGGTAGACCTGAGTGGTGCAAGGAGTTGGACTTGATGATCCTTATGGGTCCCTTCCAACTTGGGATATTCTACGATTCTATTATATATATATTTTTTTTTATTAAAAAAAATTTATATATATATATATATGCATTTGAACAGAAATTCCAAGTTTCTGCTGAAAGGGAGAGGAAATGGAAAAAAAATAGGCAGAGAAAATCATACTTTACCACAGATGTTGGGGGTCAAATGACCTGGACCCTAAGAGCAGTATTTTTTTGTTTTGCTTTTTTTTTTTTTCCACACTGAACAGTAGTCTTCTCAGTGTCAAGGATGTGCTGAAATATGTTATAATCACAGCTTTCCACTGTCTAATTGTAAGCATACACATGAACTTCTCCCATAGCAGTCCCTGAGAATGGCACAATCACTGTATTATCTTGGAAAAAATAAAGCTCATTTTCTCTGAAAAAGTAAAACTGACTACAGACCCAGCTTATTATATGCACAAAATAAATTATGAGAGGGAAACAAATATTTTTCTTTGTTTTCTAATCTCATTAAGTTATATTTATTTTAAAGGCTACTTGCAATTTCAGGGTGGAAGTGTGCTTTGGGAGTTGTTTTACTTTTCAATACTGTATGCCAATGGTTGCCTTTTCACCTTTTTCTCAGTTTGTGGAGGATATGAAAAGGAAAAATACAGACGAGCAAAAAATCAGGCTACAACTCTACCTTCAGAAAAAGAAAATATTATATTATTCTAATGTGATATAGATGATATTTAGTTAGAAGACAACCCATTCTCATTAAAAGTGAGATTTAGTTTTCCTTTTTTTTTTTTTTTTTTACAATGAAATAGAATTTTAACCCTTGAGAAATCCCACTGACATCATTTAATGTTGTCAATGTTTAAGGTGAGGCCCTGATACCACTGAAGTAAATGGCAGAGATTCCAGTAATTTCAGAGGAACCACATTTAATTTCTAGTCTCCTTTAGCTTCAAGAGTCTGTCCCGGCATCTACCTAGCAGCCTAAAAAGAGTAAAGTACTAACAAGGAAAATGTTTATGTACCTTTGATGAACATGACTTGATACGGTAACATAAAGGATTTAAACCATATAGTAGATTCTTAATCATTATCATGTACCTGGTTCTTGTCTTTGTACTCTCCTTTACAGTCCTTCAGACTTATGCTGCCTCTCTATAATTTCCATACAGGTCTAAGATGTAGTTCACCCCTGCTGACATTTACCTTGTTAGCAGCTGTGATGTTGTATAATGTTGGTGTCAGCATTGCAGGAGAGGATTTGTTTAGGGATATATGTTTTTGAAAGGAACTGATGAACTAATTTTTTGGAAAAGAATACTCCTCTTCAGGAATTGTTTACCAGTCTCTTTTATGAAGGGTACTTTCTATTGCAGTGGGAACGATGGATTAGTTTTGTTTGCGGAAACTTCTGAGCTTCCATTGTTCAAGGGTCTGGAGTGCAGGACACACTTGTAGACAAGTGCAGACAATTGGCTGGAGGCCAAATGAAAGTTTTGCACGAGGTTTCACTTGGAAACGATGACTCCAGGAAGTAAAAGTTTGACTCATTTCAAGTTGTGATGAGCATGCAAAATAAATTTATGTTCATTCACGTACATTTGCAAGTTGTGGCTACTCAAGTGAATTGAATCACTTACATCTTCCACACTGAGTTTCAACAAGTCTCAAACTGCTGGTATAGCTCCTTCTTTAGTGGCAAAAACAGAGTATAAAGTAAGAAGCAATGGAATAAACTCTGTTGATGCAGTATAAGCTTAAGCATGATCCAACATAATGCTGAGCTTAGCTCATCATTCTGTTTTGTTTTACTCTTATGAGAGAAGAAACAGTCAGCCAATGTTTCTAGATTATAAACTCTTTAGGGGAGGGGATATGTCTCTTCATGAGTACTTTGAAGTGCCTCTGATACCTTGGGGTTCTTTATAAATGGTAATAATAATAATCATTTATTGCTGTGCAGTGTGTTCTGGTCTCCCATTTACATTCAGTATGATTGGTTGTGCTGTGTCGCTGTCCTGTTCATCACTTCTCACCTCGCGCTTACATGCAACTTCTATTATGGTTATTTTTAGAATACATAAGGCACTCAAATAACATGATTACAAGTGTGGAATAACAGCTTAGGAAATAGATAGGAGGATAGTTCACAGAAAGAGGCAACATACTGCACCTAAACTGTGCGAGATCAAATCTGACACTGTAAAATCAGAGAGAGATTTTAATATGAAATAACATGATGAGATTTAATGACTACCGTTTTTTTTTTTTTTTACAGTTGAGTCACCATTGTTTAATGATTTTCTGAACTTCTTTTTAAAATTATATATGTATGTATGCTGTCAGTAGGTATATATGTGTGTAAATATATGCACGCACACATATTCACATTTAGTGTGTTTTTTGTGCTTATGTGTGTGTTTAATAAAACACACAGAAAATACAGGGCTGCTGGAAAAAGAATGGGCAAATTTTAAGGTCTTGTAATGTCATTTTCCATTCCTGAGGGGAAGTAAAATGGTCATAAGATTTCCTTTCAAGAATCTGAGCAATTTTTATAGAAAGCTTCATTTTTGTTAACTTCAGGGATGGGGTACATTTACATACATGCAGACAATCTGTGATGCCCACAGGCAGTGAGTAGCAGGGAAGGGTGCAGCATGGAATGCTCTTTCAGTGCTAGCTGACAGAGGGTACTGAGTGTTTTGTTCTAGTTGTCAGGAGCTGGAGCACCCCTGTGATTTCTCTAGCTTTGTGCTGAAGGCTGACTTGGCTTCTTATCTCCAGGATGGTGCTGAACTGGTGGAGGCATAAAAGAATCTTTATCTTCCCTCTTTACTTCAGTGCAGTGGAGGAATGAACCCAATACAATATGACCACTCCAGGTAAAGTTTGTAAGTTTGTGTCCCGTGGGATATTGGCATTTTATGATGTCGAATGTACCCAATGATGTACAAGTTTTGCATCTGATAAGACTATAAGACTTCTGTTTGGTTTTGATGATGAATTAATATTGTAAAAGGTCTGTCACAAATGCTATTATAATCTTTTGAGACATACAAGGGCATACATTTTACATGTAGCTAAAACAAATAAAAAAATATCATGCATTATTCCTGTGTTCACAGGGTCTATCCAATATGATCCTGCTCTGAAATTACTTCTTTCATCTGAACCTGACTTAGATTACCTCTAATCACTTATCCTGATAGAAGCCCTTCCAAAACCTTACAGCTGTTATGATTAAAAGTTTATTCTCACAATCAGCTTCTCTCTCTCTCTCTCTTTTTTTTTTTTTTTTTTTTTTTTTTTATGCCATTATTTAAGTATGATACCCAATTTGGTGCTCCTTCACTCGGCTTGCTTTGATCGTATGAAGTCAAGGTGTGCATATACACCTCACTAATACACAACAGAACCCTGTATAGAATAACATTTTATGGAACAGAACAATAGTTGGAAGTTTTATAATTTACTGAAGGTAATACAGTTTTTAACAACCTTCAGTCATGTGCATTATATTATTTGTTATTGATGTTACAATTCTTTACATCCCTCTGTGATGTAAGAAAATGTTAAACATTGGCCAAGTGAAGAAATGGTGGGTTTTTAATTGTGTTTAAACCTCGAAGTATGGTATAGTTTGAGATGATCTAGTGTAGAAGACTAGGATTATGGGTTGTTTTGGATAATATTAAAGACAATTTAGTTTCTAAAGGCAGTGAAGTTTCTAATTTCACCTTGAAAAATGACAGTGTATCATAATGCCACTATTTAAAAACATTTGATTAGTGATCACTAAATTCTACCAAAACCAAGAATTTTAAAATCTTAAGGCAACATAATTTTCACCAAGAATTATTTTTAATTCCAATTTTATTTAAGGAAAGATTGGTACAGATTCTGAATAGTAGTTTTAGAGATGTATATGGCAACCTAACATCCATATGAGAAGTAATGAAGAAAGAAATTCATTCTAAGTAATACAGTTCAGCCTGAGAGGGATGAAGGTCCATCCTTCTAAATCATTTTTAATTTTAATAATGATTTGGGAAAAGATGCGGTTATTGAGGCCAGAGAACATGGGATATGATATAAATATTCCAGTTCCACTGCTGAGAAGCCCGTAGAAACTGGTAGTCAGTAAAGAGGCATCTAGGGACATTAGCTGACAAGGTCAAGTGCTTGGATTTAATCAAATTCATTTTGTAGCTGGAGACTTAGTCATGGTTATAAGACAGAGAAGTCATCTTAAGTAAGAGAAGCTAACAATAAAATCAATACATCATATACATAAAGTGAAATATTTTGCTCAGAGTCATTTAGCTTTATGTTAGAATTAAGGAAGTTTTTGGAAATACTGTTTAAGCATACCAGTAAGTGATAATGTAAAGCAGTTGTGCTTTGTTTCAGTAATATGGTGAATCTCTGGTAACAGTTTAACATTATTGCTACTGGGATACACTGATGTCATGAACTGATTTGGGATGAAGATCTGTATTTGATTAGTGTTTTGAAAGTTTGTATAGTTTTAACATAAGGGATTAATTATCATCACCTTCTACTGCCATCACTGAAGTTAAAGGGAGATATGTCATTAGTTTCACAGAGGGCTGTGAGATTTAACTGGGCTTTAAGACTTTCTTATGCAGTCTGAAAAATGAAGACACTGCAGGAGGTCAGCTGGTGAGGCAGAGCTGACTGAACCATACTGTATACGGTTGTTTAAACCATACTGTATACGGTTGTCTAGAATTCATATCATATAAAATATTTGAAGGCTAGAGCTGAGCTTCAATTTGCATATTTTGGAACAGATGATAAAGAGTTGTGGTGGTTTCAAGAACTACAGTAGTCTTAGAAAACAGAGGATTTGTTATGAACAGGTAATCAATTAATATCAATTAATATATTTTTTTCTTATAATAGGTGTATTTATTACATGAATACTTGTGTATTCTAGGATAAACTCATTATAAATGTCTTGTTCTGAAATTTAAAAACTGTAACTGGTTAAAATAAACTCTAACCTACTTTCTTTTATACAATTCAAGATGTTATTTTCTGTACATAAGTAGATTTAACAAAATGTATACAACCCAGAATGAAATACTGAAAGTAAATAAAATAGATTATAGCTGTGTATTTTTATATAATGAAGGTTTCTTGGAATTAAAGACTTCAGAAGTAGGATTGTCACCAATTACACCATATAGTCCAAATACAGAAAATCTAAAATTAATTTTCCTTTTAATTTTCCTATCTAAAATTTGATTCTATAAATGAATATGATTCACCTTTTTTTTTGGGGGGGGGACTTTCATTATGTAAAATATCATTATGACAATTATTTTCTCAATTAGCAGCCTAAACCTTCCTTTCTAGAAGTCTATGACATTATTTCTTCTTATACATTATCTTTTACTGAATATTTTTCCCATGTTGTCTCTTAGTATTATCTTAGCTGCACTACAACTCATTTGGTTCTCATCAGTTTTATTCATAAGTCATTCCTCAGATTACCTGACTTTTTATTTACTGAAATTTCTTTATTTTCATACTGTTCACACTACTGAGGTTAACATTTTAGGACAGGGAGTTTAACAAAGTTTAACAGAGAGAACAAGAGAGATACATTAACTAATATTAATGAGAATATGAAAGGTAGATGAGAAAACCATGTAACTTATAGAATAGAAAGTAATATATGAGGTGGCTAATAGGTAACAAAATAAGGCATAGCCATCAACATAAAGATATTTCTACTTTTTAAATGATCAAATACCATGTTTGCATGAAGTAGAAACTGATGTTTCTTATTGTAAATTCTGTATCTCACATCCAGAGGCCTTTTATTCCAAACCCCAGACAGAAAGGTTGAGAAGAAGGCCAAATAAATTAGCGCATTGCTGTATGTGTTGTTGAATTGGATGCTGCAGGCCCAGTTTTCTTCTGACTGAATATATTAGAGTTAAAAAATGTTGAAAGTCACACATTCGTCACCATTTGAGAATAAGAGAAATGTTTGTTTCATATAAATATTGGCTGGCAATCTTTTATACAGTAAATATGTACAGAACAAGGTTCACAATCCAGGTTTTGGGCAAGATAATCAAAAGTTGATCTCAGACCTCAGCCACATCAGGGTTAAACTAAGGAGTTATCTGAGTAGCACTTTCATTTTTAAACCATTTGATAGCTACTCCAGTGTTTTTCTACCATATACTTTGAAGTGTTTTCTATTTTAAGAGTCACATGTCAGTTATTTAGATGTTGGTACATCCATGGTACAAAGCAGTGACCAAAATGAAAATTGTATCCTACAAATACTACTATCCTACTGTCAAGCTCCAATCTTAATCTCACATTTACACTTGTGGTACTGCTACTGAAAATGCTCACAAGTATAAGCAGTCCCAAAGCCAGAATGTTTCCTAGTCCCACAAGAATTTAATTGGATAAATTATTTGTTCTGTAAGTTTAATAGGTATAACCGGAGAATGTCCTAGAAAACAGATTAGATTCTGAATCTTACACATTCTTCAGCTGATCTATTTATGGTAACTATATGAAATCCAAATCCACTTCTATTTTTAGACATGGCTTGAAAACGTAGTCAGTCCACACACAATATTAATATGTGTATCTTCTTGAAACTGTTGATCAATCTCAAATTTGTAAGAAATTTTATGCTCTCCACTAATAAAACATTTTAGAAAAAAACAACAACAAGTAAACAAAAACTAGATCTTGGGATATTTTATTATAATTTCATCAGTGAGTTTACCTGTCTTTATCAAAAGCTCATGCAGTATTTTTCACTTTACAGGACAAGGTAAGAGGTTATTAGCTCTTTATAATCACAGAATCACAGAATTTTAGGGGTTGGAAGGGACCTCAAGAGATCATCGGGTCCAACCACCCTGGCAAAGCAGGTTCCCCAGAGCAGGTTGCCTAGGTAGGTGTCCAGATGGGCCTTGAATATCTCCAGAGAAGGAGACTCCGCAACCTCCCTAGGCAGCCTGTTCCAGTGCTCCATCACCCTTACTGTGAAGAAGTTCTTTTGCATGTTGGTGCGGAACTTCCTGTGCTCCATTTTGTGGCCATTGCCCTTTGTCCTATCCCCACAAACCACTGAAAAGAGGTTGGCTCAATCCCACTGTCTCCCACGCTTAAAATATTTGTAAACATTGTTAAGATCCTCTCTCAGTCTTCTCAAGGCTGAACAGACCAAGGTCTCCCAGTCTTTCCTCATAGGGAAGATGCTCCAGGCCCCGTATCATCTTTTATAGTAATTATATTTTTTTATCATCACAAGCAGATACATCCTGAGAAGCGGGAAAGACAAACCAGGTGTCAAAGTACCATAAACTTCAGAAGAAAATAATACATCATGGAAATATAAGAAGAAAAACATTAAAGATAAATGGCTTGATTTATTCATTAGCTTCAGAGAAGTAAATTTTCCATTCTGATATCCTAAAATTCTCATGCCAGAAACAACATGGAGTCTCGAATAGTTGATATACAGGCTAAAATTATGGATTAAGGAACTGATATTGTTCAGAGGCCAAGTGGTGAGAAGGCAAAGGAAACAGTACTGTTGATGACATAACAAAAATAATAATGTGACGTGACATTAAAATTAGATAATTCTTCACTAATAATTCCAGTGTGTAATTCAGGAAATCAATGACTAGGAAGCAACATTTTCACCTATAAAACTCTGCATTTTTTATTTGTACCAGTCCTATGGAGTGAGCGAAAGCAAATTAATTGTAAATGCAAAAGCTCATTGAATAAATACACTTGTCTGTGGCTATTTGAGTCATGAAATCTACCATTTCATGGCCAGACAGTGGCCATGGCAACAACTTCTAGGGAAAGCATCACATTTCAAAAATCTCCATAGGATTTTGTTGGTCAGTGGCCAAAAAACAGGAAGATATAAGTAGGAATATGTGATCGATAAATTAGACTGTTTGGTGTTCATTATAGAACTATTACCACATAAAGGGTTGATAATTTGACTGAAACAAACTAACATATTGACTATACACACCAATAAAGTCAGCATTATCTTGGGGAAAATAAAGCCTCTGGAGACACCATTGGATTGCTCACTGTTGTGCTGTTCCAGTTAGGTTAACATGTATTGAAACTATTTGTGACATGTCGAAGCAAAAAAGTCACCACTTTTTTAGAAAGTACATTTGCTGAAAATGAATTTATCTTCTAGAAGACCATGTCCCAGTAAGATACCTTTTATTTACTAGTGGCAATGAAATAGTGTTCTGGATTCAGGAGTAAACAGATTAATAAACATAATACACAAGGAATTTTAAAAAGTTTGGTGGGATCAGTGTAAGGCATCTTTAGTTATGTGATATTTGGATATCTACTTTAAGAGAGAATTAATTTACCTAGTCTGTTCTGCTGTAGAGAGAACCTAGAATACTAGTTAGATTTTTAGGTTAGCTGAATATGAAGTGGATCCTGTCTGTAACAATATTTTTTTTTATATTTAGTGTAAAGACATTTCATTAATAGCTATTAAACAGCATTTCATTAATAACTATTAATCAGCATTTTATATGAATGAGGCCAGCCAACATTTTTTTTTTCTTTCGGACTAACACACAGAAATTAAAGGTCCATATATGTACTTTACTCAGTTGCTTACACCAATGTGAAATGAAGGCAAACTAATTTGGTTTTGTGATTGGAGACCACTCCAAAAATTGCTCTACACTCAATTGCACTGATGAAAATGATCTTACGAAATTGAGGGCAACTTAGTCCCTTGGGTGCCAGATGGGAAATGGTGAGGGAGTGGTTCTTCAGGTTTTTTATTTGGAGAAGTTCCATCTAACTCCTTTTAAAATCATTGAGACTGGGAAACAATCAAGAATGCTGATTTCCTCCTTGTTATGTTATTTTAATTCTTAATTAACAGTATTAGTCAAAAGCCACATCACTGAAAGCAGCACGATTCAGATTTTAAATTTTATTTTCAAGACAGATTAAAAAGGAAGACTAAAAAGGATTCTAAGTTACTGAGGAACTTCAGAAAACTGTAACAATAGTTTTACTTTTTGAATTGTTATGTGAATTTTTGGATGTTACTGGTGCATTTAAGTAGTGGGGGAGAATTTGAATATATTTTTTAATGATCATATGGAATATGAAAGAGATCAACATTATGTAGGTTGTTAATATCAGCAAAATCAATACGGTATTTAAGTCAACCAATTTTAAGAGTAATTTAGCTTTTTGTGGTGTAAGGTGAAATATCAAAAATCATTTCAATTTTCTCAAAAGAATATAGGGTTACAAACTACTGACTGACTCTTAACTATATTTTCCTTTCTTCTTAAATCCACTGGACTATGAGGTCTTTTACTTATTTCACTAAGTCTGTTGTGCAAAAAGCAGGTGGTTCCGAAGGTAGAAAATCTTAGGGGGTCCCACTTTTGAAAGACTGTTTGTGTGGTAAGATTTCCTTTCTAATGTAGTTTGTTTCATTTATAATAGCATAAATTGAAGAGTTGCATACAGTTTGAACACCCTCTTAATAAACCAAAACACATCCATGGCTACTGAGAGAAAAATAAATTTGAAAGTGAGATGCTGTGCTCTTATAGATGTTGAAGATTTTTTTAACACATTTTATCATTTATTCTTATTTATGATGATGATGATGATGATGCATGGTCTTATATATTCTTTCAGTTGGTAAACAGTATCGATTTTGATTTAGAGATTATGCTACTGCTCTCACTGGCGAGAGCATCATTTGCACAATATGATGGAACAGACAGGGCACAAGCACAGATTATGCCATAGAATCTACCACTTATTGCTATGCATTTGTGCAAGAGCATCCATTAGAGTGATACATGGCAGAAGAAAAAAAAAAAGAGTTAAAAAAGCTAAGGACTGTGATTAAAAAGCTATAAGGGTAAACCAGCTGAGGTACTGCTGTACATACAGGGGGATCATCATGTTTCCATGTTTCTTTCTTTCTTTCTTTCTTTTTTTTTTTTAAATTCTTGAGCATGTTTCTGTGTCTATTATTGAGAAAATAGTGTGTATGTGCAATATCCTTCACAACAACTGGGCAGAGATGACCATAATATCTAGTTTGTCTATTTGTTGTGATGCAGACACTGCTAATTGCTCCCAAAAGGGATGAAATATAAGTTACAGTGAAATGAAAGAACAAGGAGAAAAGAAAATGCTATTTTAGTTCAAGCTTTGATTGTAGTTGCACTTTATACTCATGTCACTACTTTACGAGTGTTGCACTAAGAAGTCATAAAGAGTAATTTGACAACATTAATGTTATCTTTTCAGTGCTATTCTATGTCTACATGAAATACTGCTGTTGGCTTATTTAAAAACAAATAAAGATAGAAATAAAGATTTTACAGCACCACAGCCATTCTTCCATATTTTTTTCTTCTGTTTCTCCTATTCTCCTATTCCTTTTTTTTTTTTTTTTTTTTTTTTTCCTTTAGGTTGTATTTTCTTCTGAACTTCTCCCTCTCTGTGCTTAGAAGCTGAAAGAAAACTCATGATACGTTACTGTTTGTATCTCTGAGAAAGGTGTCTCTCAGAAGCCCAGACTGTAGAGTGTTAAGACTGTGCTAAGGGTAGTATGCTCCTGGGGAGGATAGGGTCAGTCACAGAACACAGAGAAGTCCCGTGACTTGTAACAGAACTGGCCTCTGAAGCCCATTTGCATGCCAAAACAGTAAGTTACTGCTGCTGGGGGCTGCACAGTCTTGCTACCGGCAGAAATTCACAATGCAGTGTATGATTACAGACTTGTTTCAGTAGATTTTTTCATTTTTCAATGGCCATCTGTAAGCAGTGGGGGTGAATGGGCTGCATTTCAGACAACTGAGGCATCCAGAAATATTTAATCATAGGACACTGTTCTTTCCACCCCACATTCCAGATGCTGCCATATGTGTGATATAATATCTCATTCTGAACATGCATCCATGTTTGTGCCTTTCTTCAATCAAAAAGCTTTCTCCAGCTATGCTACAGCTAGTGAATTTTCTTTTGCAGTTGAAGACATGGCATACTATTAGTTTATTATTAGCTTGTTATTAGCTTATACATGCCATACTATTAGCTTATGCAAATCATCTGGACAGTAGAATTTTGTGGATCTTGAGGTATATTTTTTCTACAAAGGAGAACGTGGACATCAGAATCAGGAGCTGTTGTATATGTAAAATTTTTATGTATATTTTAATGTATTATTTTTATGTATAATTTTTCTAAAGTAAATGCATTTTTTTTCCCCCACAGTATTACTGTAATCCTGTGCAGTGAAAAAGAACATTTGTTATTATTATGAAGAAAATTATGATGGCTATTCCGTGATTCTGATTTTAAGTTGCCCAAAAAGTCTAAGCAGTTTGGTAGACTAACAGTTTGTTCATCCATAAGATTACCTGAGCAATATCAGAGAGCATCCAGTCAGGAAATGAAGAATAATCTTTGCCACTATTTCTGGATAACAAATAAGATATAAATTTTAATGTGAGATGAAAAATATCTTGCATAACTGAACTATTCAAAGAGTGCAGCAATTTCTGGTCTAAAAAAATACATGAAAAGAAACTGAAAACTGACACCAGGGAAATACTAAGCCTCGCACCAACCAAAAAATGAATTCAAATCCAGAGCGTACCCTTTTTAGGAAAAGTCTGCTTAGGAACACAGAAAGTTTCTGAGGTCACCATTTATTTCTATGCTAGTCTTCCTTCTCCATATGGAATGGACATGGGGTTTGGCCTCTAAACACTGGCAGATCTCCCAGAATGGATGCAAAGGTCTGGACTATCAACATGAAGTCTGACTCAGCACTGATTCCAGCACTCTGTGTGTCTGGCTTCCTACATTGTTGTACCAATGGAGATCCTGTGGCCAGGAACTTCACTGTAGGGTTGTGATCACTCCTAGGGAGTAAAACATTCACCAAAAATGTAATACTAATTCAGTTCTAACTTGTTTATGCGACTGGTTGAAAGGGCAATACATATCCACTGGTTTCACCCATTCTTCTTGGATACCCTCAGATCTTCTGTAGGTTCCTAGGCATGTGAAGTATCTGCTTGAAGAAGTTTTTCTTTGTGTTATAGAAATACAAATTGGAAGAGTTCTTCCTCACTTCAAAAGTCAAAGGAAACTTTGCTTCTAAATTCAAGGTTCAAAATGATCATTCAGCTGCTTGGTGGTATTTTTAAGTCTATTTGTAAGTCTCAGTGACGGAATGGAAAGGTTGTTTTAAAAATCATTAAATGTTCATGAAAGAAGGGCATTTTTTAAAAAATGCATGTCATCTATGTGGAAAATAATTGCCCAATTGAAGACTCTGGAAGTCTAAGCTATAATTTTCCTATTTTCTTGCTAGTGTTCTGGCATTTCAAGAATTTAAGTTTTGAACTGTGATAACAGTTCAGTTAGAGGGGTTTTATAAATCTTAGTAGAATCTTCATAAGATATATTGAGATAATTGGAAGTAACAATGCTAGAGCTGATTAAGAAGGAGGTTTCTGTGGAGTTTTTTTCTTGAGCAATTGACTAAGAGCATATGTGTACTGAAATGGGTTTATACCACCAGTGCTCACACTGAATTATCGTTTTGGTTGAAAGAGCATTACTAAATTTTTAAACTATACTTGTTACTCCATTATTTCTAGTCATCTGTCTGTACCCTGTTTATGGACAAACACACACTAGAGACACTGTTTCCCCAGTCCCCATGCTCAGATGTTGCTCTCTGCTGAGCAGGCAAAGGAACTCTGTGAGCACTACCTAGTTGCTAGAGGCAGTATTAAACAGATATTTAAAGAGACAGTGAATGGCATAGATACTACAGCCCTGGTGTGGACAACTTCATAGTTATAGCAGTTCAGTTAAAATTATACATTCTTTTGGAGGGTCTGTGTTTGCAGAGGTAATTCCTAAGATTTTAAAATTCTAGGTTGAATGACTCTCTCCAGGGTTTATTTCTCTAAGAGAAAGCTATACCACATCACTCGTTTCCATTTGACGCAAGTACCTTCTTCTTAGCAATATTGAAAACAATTTGTGGTGAATAGAACCTGAGATTTAACAATTAAATGGTATCAATGACCATGTACAGTTCTTGAGATGCACTCTGGCCCGGTCTCATCTAGTAGATACATCTATTAAATCTCTGTTTTCATGTTATGTGCTACTCATTCTGCTAAAGAAAATGGGTAGTTTTCACAGAGTACTGAAATGTACTAACTGCAAGTTTCTTTGCAAATTAGGGAAAACTGTTTGTTAATTTATGCTGTTAATTGCATTTTAAAACAGCATGCATATGTATGTTTCATTTTGGAATTTCATAAACAACTTCTTAAGCTTTAGCTAAACAAGTCCAAAACACACTGAAATGACTAAGTGTAATAATACCTTAAGTGATCAAGCATATCTCTCTGAATTGTCAAATAACTAATACATCTTTATATGCCCTCTTTCAAGCTGACAAAGTAGAATATGGCTTTAATAACTCAGAATGCACAAAATATGTAACTTAACTTACACTGCTGCTTAAATATTTACGAAAGTAAGAGTCAGCACAGTAATGATGCTCTTATGTAATTTACTTTAAACAGTATATAAGAATAAACACTTATTTGTGACACAGACTCGAGCATTCCTTCATTTTGCATTGCTGTTTATCACTTATTTATAACTGTTCTATACCATGTAAAGTATATTATTTTTTAAGTTACAGTGGCCGAACAGTGTTTTACAATTTGCAGTTTTTATATTGTCCAAATGTTGGAAACATGTTACCCAACTCCATTCTTTTACATTTAAACAGCAGTAGGTATAAAGTTGATATCTGCCAAATTACCTCTTTGACCTGAAGACACTGTGTGAAAGGCAGGCAACAAAATAGAATCAGAAATGGTCAACCTATCTGAAGGAAAGGACATTGCTAATTCTGAGACTTTAAGAAAATGCTGAGAATGGATAAAAATCAAATATAAATAATACTAACTTTAATTTGAAAGATGGGTATCTCGTCTGTCCAGACTCCTGTTCTAGCCTCATTCTGCAACAAAGCCATAACAGCATTTCATTTGGTGGTGACTGTTATGTTTGTCTACTAACATAGCATACCTTCTTGAAAACACTACCACTACTATGAAAATGCTACCACTACTACACTGGTATTTAAACTTGAGCCTGCACCACTGGAGAATAAATTGAAATACAAATTTGGCACACCACAATCACTTCAACTAACAAAAGAACATGTATTATTTACTCAGACCCTTTAAAGTATCTAAAAACCAAATATTTAATACCATTCACTGTTTCTATCATGTTCTCTTGTGTGATAAGAAGTGTTTTAGCAAATTCCCTTATAATTTACAAACATTGCTTTGTAACAAAATATGATGGGAAATTTTAGTATATTGCCTTAGTAAAATTTAAGTTGCTTGTATGAAGACTTTTGCAATATTGCTCAAACAAATAATCACTCAAAGTTTTGAAAGGTCAATCTAAAACCTGATTCTGTTGAGAGTATTTGGTTGGACTACACACGTATGAGCTAAATAAATGCTTAACAATTTAAGCGAACAGAAACCATTTATTTCTTGCTAGTGAAGTTGTAAGAAGTCACTTGACATCGTAGTACATTCATATGTCAGATCTGAAATTTCTGGAAACATGGTAATAAAGATGTTTCAGTATCAAGTATCCCTTCTTGGCATAAATGAAATCAGGCTGATTTTTTTTTCCCCCAAGATTTTTGCAAAGTTAATGTTTGACAACACTGCGATCTGGTAACATGTGTGCAATGCTAAGCAACACGATAAGGTATAGAAAGCACGGGCTGTTCACAACAGACTGTACAAGTGTATATGGGAATTAGACGAGTTAGGCCATTAAAACAGCATGTTCAAGAGAAAGTTTGTCCTAAAGACACAGACTGTAAACACAAGCATAGCTGACGATTTGGCTTTGTCAGAACACTTAATTAGTAATAGAAGCGTCAGATGTCGGTTTCGGCCGTGCGAGAAACACATTTCTCTATTATAACTATTTACAAGGGCAGAAACCAATTAAAGGCGACGCAGACGGTTGGTTTATCTCCATCTTTCACCCAAAAGCCAAGCAGCGATGCATCACAGGGCCAAGCAGGGACCAACAGGCCCCCAGTACCCGCCGTGACAGGGCACCGCGGGCAGCGCCGCGTCCCCCCCGCCCAGCTCCGGCGGGGCGGCGACACCGCTGTGAGGAGCCCCCCGGAGGAAAGCGCTGCCCTCCCCGCCCAGCCTCGGAGCCTCCCGGGGCAGGAGGGAGCGTTCGCTCCGTCAGGACACGGCGGCGGACGCCCTGAGCGGGGCGCCAGGACCCGTGCCCGCCGCGCGGCCGCTGGGGACTTTCCTGCCCGCTCCCTCTGAGGAAAGTTGCGGCTCCCCCCGCCGCCCGCAGCCTCCGCAGCGCCGGGACGATTGAAACCTCCCGCCTCGGCACCCCCCGTGCCCACCCTCTCCACCCCGAAGGCAGGAGGCGGTTTGCACGCCGGCTCGTCTCTGGGAGCGGGCAGCGCCCGTCAAGGCTGAGGGACGAACGCCTCCGTCTTTCCGCCCCCCCCCGGCCCCGAAAGCCCCTCCCTCGCCCCCTCCCTCGCCGCCTGTCAGTCGGAGCGGAGCGGAGCGGCAACGGCAGAGAGCGGGCGAGAGAGGGAGAGAGAGAGCGAGGAGCCAGCTCTCCCCTCCCTCCCTCTCTCCCTCCCTCCCTTCCTTCCTCCTCTCTCCCTCCCTCCCTCCTTCCCCCGCTCCCTCCCTCCGCGCTTTCTGCTGCTCTCTCTCCCCCCCTCGCTCTCCGCCCCGATCTCCCCGTCCCTCTTCCCTTCGTCCTCCGGCACAGGCACACACGCTCCTTCCCTCTCCCGGCTCTCCTGTCATTTGCCGTGGCATCTCGGGGCGGCCGCCGGCTCCTCCATGCGCCCCGTCGGCTGAGCCGGCCCCCGGCCCCCCCTGTCCCCCCCTCAGCTCCGCTCCCGTACCTGGAGCGAGGCAG